>NC_050191.1:14752668-14812668 GCF_008315115.2 Sander lucioperca
ATGCCTCCTTGGATCTGGTTCCTGTCTGCCAGCTCTGGACTCAAACACTTATGCCACGCACCGTTTCTTTTATCTCGTGCGAGCAGTTCATCTAGTCGGACATAGTTCTCCCGAGGCAAACAGCAAGACTTCACCTGCCGACAGTGACATCATGTGAGCTGGCAGGTGTGTCGGTGCTGCAGGTGATTCACTCGACAGAGCTGTGAGGAAGGGAAGCACTTACTGGCCTTCATTTTACAAGCTGAGAAAATATGATTCATTAAGGACACACATCACACAACAGTCATTATAAACATCTACCCCAGAGAGGAAACCCATCAGTTGCAGTTTAACATTTAAACTTTTTCACATGAATTTACCAAACACATGATTATTTTTTATCACGAGAACAACGTGTTATCGCGAGAAGAAAGCTACGGTTGAGTTTAGGAAAAGAACAACGGGGTTGGGTTTAGTAAAAGAAGAAAGTGACGGTTGAGTTTAGGAAAAGTCACACGCGGGACACGATTCCCGGTCTCCTGGGTGAAAGTCCTGTGTTTGACCATGAGATCAGTCTGGTTTAACAAAGCCAACAGAATGGCCAGTCTCCTCTAATAAAACAATATAACAGTTAGACTTTCATTCATTCCATATCAATCATTTAAGCTTTCATTGAATAGTTCCCTAGACTGCCACTCAAAACTGCTTCTGTCTTCTCGGCCAACAAAAAGTAGAGATCTCAATTGAATCTGTAAAGCCGTTGTCACATATGAACTCTGGACAATGTCCGATGAATCAGGTTCGGACATTATCCGGAGTTTCCCTTCCTCACATGTAGCATCAACAGAAGATTGACCGTTTCAAACGCGTTCTCACTTCCTGGAAATCCTCAGTTTGGTTTAGGCGAGGGGTGGTGCTGGGTAGAGCGTGCAGGAGGCAGGACATGACTCAGCAGATTACACCGCAGTCATAAACAACAGAGTCTCTCGCCGTTCCTTGAATCTCGCTGTCTCTGCAGTTAGTCATTTTTGTTGCCGTCTCCGTGTAAATCACTCTTCTTCACCCTTGGAAGTTTGTTTTCTTCTGGTTTTGCACCAGCCGCGTGATAGAACGTCATCAACACGGCCACTCGCTCACTGTGAACTCTCTGTTCACATAATCGGACACTAACCAGACTTTGTACTCGGGAGCTGGCAGGGTAAATACCGTTTAATGTCCGCTCCAACTGATTCACACATTTGTGTTTTCAAAAACAGCTCCTCCGGGGAATGTTAGAGAAGTTCATGTTTGTAGCGCATGATGGGAAAGGGGTTGAATTTTGACCTTTTTTTTTCTTTAGTTACAAATGCTGAAACCTGAACCCAAATGGGTTTATAAAGGTTTCATGAGGGTTCAGATTCCATTGGCCCTGCGGTGACAGTTTGGGTGTTTTGGCCATAGACCATCTGCTGTGGGTGCATCCACCAGTGAGCATGATTACAACCAGAAACAACAGAAATATGAGGCCTTTCTTGAAGAACCACAGGTAAATATTGGAAGTCATTCATGTTATTACTTCCAACTGTGGAAATCCTGCTATACCATGTCAAATTGTCTACATAGATCAGACACAGATAATCAATACACTGATCAAATGTAACCAAATTAAGTCAATATAAAACTGGGACCGTTATTAAACAGTTTGTGTAGTTAGTATAATGTGCTTGACATATTCAGATTATACTTTCAAATATAAATTGTATCTAAACAATCTAGGATGACACAGACGGCAGGACAGGAGCATAACTCTGTCTGCTGTTGTCCCGTCTGGACAATGATGTCACTGTTGCTGGGTGAACTGACCGACAACAGGTGAGACACAGACAGATGCTAAGTCAACGCTGTAGCTCTATGAAGGACGTGACGTCACACTGAGAAAAGGATCAATACTAACATTACTTCTGCTGCAGTGAGACATATACATCTTTGAACATCACATGTAACCAGACAGAACTATGGTAAATATCTCTTAAGGCTGCAAGACACAACCTAGATAGCTAGACAGAAGGATGACACATTTTGTCAGGCGTTAGCCTGCATGACTTGCAAGGAAGCAGATATTTACGGGTCGCTTTCGCTCATTTACATTTAAGAAATGTAGCACTTCACAAATCAGCAGCGCCTCCACCGCAGTGCTCACACTGAAACAACATACTGTATTAGGGAAATTACCATGACAGAGGCACCAAACAGCCTATCACCACCACAAACATACACTTTTTAATATTAAGTCCTCTGGAAATACAACAGCAGCTCCAAAAGCACTGCATCATCTCACAGAGAGACATAACTCCCTCGGATTGGAAACTGAGGAGTTTAACACATGAGCTTCTCATCTGGTAAGAGAGGCTCCAAATAAAGAATGAATAGGTGGATGGCGCTAAAAGCTAAAGCTAGTTCCTCATATGAGTTGGAAGAGAGACACAGGGCTAACCCTCAATCAGAAGCCTGGATTGTAAATGCTAAGGTGATAATACTGACGCTAAGGAAAGGGAATAGTGTGACCTGCTGCCATCTAAATCCTACAGTAGCTCCGCTGCTTCTCAAACAGCCGCTGAAACTTACGAGTCTCGAGTCATCTGGGCGTCTCGGGTGAATCCGGCACCTCCGCCTAAAAGAGAAGCTGCTGTTGGGCGTTTGGTCTAATTCCTGAAGTGTCCACTTTCTCCACAGACTGAGTGAGTGAGCAGCTGCGTGGCTGGCTCCACCACGGACTGGCTGACTTCAGAGGGGGGAGGTCAACCTCCGTTTAATGGACAGTGACAGTGGCGAGGCCCCCACCGGCAAGGTCTGCTGGTAACACCTCCTCCTCATTTTCCCCATGCACCCACCCACACTGGAGCCAGGGCTAAAAGTGGAGCAGCTGGGTGGGGGAGTGGGGGGTGCAATGGGTCTACAGTTGGGGGTCGTCTCTCTGTCCTTTCCTAAAATAGACATTCTGATCTGCACACGTCATCAGCCTGGAAAATGTGCGGGATTGTTAGAGGTTTACTCACGCTGATACAGATGTTACCACCTGGTACCAAAGAAGGAAACGTGCCATCCCAAGTCAGTGACATCATCCTTCCAAATCTCAGTCAAACCTAGCTCATGGTGGCCTACCTAAAGTGTCAACCTTTACGCACGAAGGTAAGTTCCCCAGTTAGGGAAAATAACTTGGGTTATCACAGTTTGGGCTAGGACAAAATGGTGTTGGGTGGTGAAGTTGGAAAGATGTTGGCAATTGGTTGCATTATGGGAAATGTAGGGTCCATCATTTTTGGGGCTTGACCCATACAAGGGACTAAAAGTCAGGACATCTACTGTAGGTCTCTGCTACTTTGATTTTGGTCATTTTTTTTTAATCTGTCTCTTTAAGTCTCCCAACTTCATTAAATAATGATCCTAAATCACTGGACTTCTGACCAATAAATTCACTTTGGAGATGCATTGTGTCTTTAAAGATTTGTCAAAAATGTCATGTTCAAAATATCATTAGGCCAATACATGTATTTTGTGAAGATAACACCCTTTTCTACACCAGTCATCAGCATGGTTGGGTCTCGTAACATATCGTAATGATTCTGATTCCAATTCTTTGAGGGGCAGGGTCAAATCAGATCACATGCTTATGATGAATTTATTTCGTCGAGACAACAACAACATTAATAAGGGTAGAAGTGGAACCTGAGTTCCAATCAATAATGTTCAATCAATGTGCACCGTTCAATGTGAAAACGTCACAGTTGGTAGTATATCAGTACTCTTGAGCCATGAGTTCCATACAGTACAGAGGTCTGTATATAGCCTGGCTGGATCCATAGAGATGTTGGGCCTTCATGAAAACAGTCAGCAGACCCGTTCTATGGATGAAATCTCCCCATCGTCATTCATTGAGGGCCAGTGGAGTATGGGTGCAGAGGGAGAGGGAACCTGTGATCCTACATGGCTTTGAATGGCATGTGCTATATTCACCTGAGAAAGGCCAACAGTGGTGATTAATGACACTGTGTCAGTGACACTCAGTCACATATGGCCCTGACCCTAAAAGAATATGTAGGTCATGTAAAATACACCATGGAGGTCAAAGGTTAAAATGTATCCGGTGTCTGTCGTCAGACCAACCAGTCAGTTATGTTTACTGGTGTGAGCCACTGCTACAGTATGTCAGCTCCTAAATAACCTGAGCTGTCTGCAGATTCCTCATCCTTCTATCACCAAAGACCCAAATAGATAGAATATGCCTGTCATCATGCTATGCTGGGACAAAATAATGCTGTTTTAATTCAACAGGTGAAACCTTGGTTCTCTGGTAGCCAAAATCCAGGTCAATATATAGACTAACTGCAGTGTACAACAATGAGGCATTTTATTTCCCAATCAAGACGCTACAAAGTTCAAAAGTCTTAAAAAAAAACTAAATTACATTTCTATCAATGTTCCACTAATGAAGCCAAATTAAGGGTATAATGAAGAGGCTGACTCTAGATTTGAGTAACAGAGGTTGAAACAGGCGCACTACATACGACCAGTGGAGAGACAGGCAGAGACAGACAGAGGGACAGGCAGACAGGCAGAAACAGACAGAGGGACAGGCAGACAGGCACAGGCAGAGGCAGAGGCAGAGGCAGAGGAAGGCAGGCAGAGACAGACAGGCAGAGGAAGGGAAAGCAGTTACCCATGGCAATAAACAGAAAGAGCCAATGTAACACTTCTTTAACACCCCCCCCTCCCCCCTGCCTTCCACCCTCTCTCAAACACACTCTCCATTCATCCATTCCTTTCCCTCCAGCCCATTTTTTCCCCTTCTTCCCTCAGTATGTCCTCTTTCCCACTATCTGTCCTAAACTCTGCACTCTCTCTCTCCTATTCTCTCTCCGTCCATTCACCGTCTCTCCTCTCGTCTCCTCAGCTCACCTCTCATGCTAATAGGCCATTGATGCGGTCTCTATGGTGATGTACTTTTCATTCTATTGGAGAGGAATGGGCCAATGGACTGACAGGATTAGGGACAAACAGAGCAATGTGTGTGTAATAAATGTGTGTAGCTACACAGAGTGAGGAACCGATTATTCCAGGTTTCTCTTTTTAAAGCTGTGTGTGTGTGTGTGTGTGTGTGTGTGTGTGTGTGTGTGTGTGTGTGTGTGTGTCCATGAAAAACATAACATAGATCTGCCAGCATGGGGGTGCTGACTCAGCTATCTGCAGCAAAGCATTAGCTGTGTTTGGTAACGACGCTCTGTTGCTACAATATGTTCCAATTTATCAAACTCCAATGTGGTTACATCTGGAAAATATGAGAGCTGAAAGAGCAATTTACATGTCTGAGTCACAGTTACATGTGGGAGCTGCCTGGTATGGGCTCCTAATGTTGATGTTACAGCGTGTTGCTCTGCCCCCAGTTGGACAAGAAATCAAGTAATGCATGCACTTCACCAGATTATTCCAATCCCACAACTCTGGTTGGCTGATGTCACCTGGTTTATCCATGCACACTGTACAGGTAGTAAGCACTCGACTCATTAAGCCACTCACGGGCTGGAGGCATTCTCACTTGCTGAACACTTTGTATGATTGGTCCGATACCAGAGACATGCAGTATCAGAACATGCTGATGGAGTTATCTCACTCACCAAACCTCATTATTTATTGTGTTAAATATATATTTTATTCATTAAAGTAGTTAAATCTGCTTTAATGCATCTCAGCTGCTCCAGTAAGATAACAGAAGCCTTCAACATATTCGACCTGAGTAATCCACAACATTAACGCTTCTGTCTGAACGGTATCTTCAGGAAACTGCTGAGCTGCTGGTGGCGTGAGGGCAATTCCAATGCCATAGCCTACTCCTGTCAGATAGCTCTGGGCTATATGTTATGGACCGCCTGCGTGATGGTTAAACTGAAAGGTAATCACATTCTCATGCTATTGTTCATGTCTTTCTCATTCTGTCTGCGTACAGCAATAGCCTTAATACCCTCACAGCTCAAAATCAACCAGACAAACATAAAGAAATACATCGCTACGTATGTCTTTTAGGTTCATCAGAGGAGGAAAAGGACCTGCTCATGTTGACTCACACACAGCTTTAAAATCTTCTCTCGGGCAAAATAAGAGTCCACTGACATGCTTCTTGCTTATGTTAAAAAAAAGTTTGTTGGGGCCCCTGCCACCTCTGCAGCCGTTCTGTGCTGAGCCTGAGAAACTGCACTCACAGAGGTGTCAGTTCGGGTGTGCTGGGGTTTTATTTAGGACTTTCAGGGACTGTTTCCTGGGTTTACAGACAGCTGCCGTAACAAGGCTGATGGCATCTGCAGACGTGTAAGACGATGAGCTACAGAAAGTCTAAACCTACATGCACAACATGGATGATGTATTCATTAAAGGGGTTTGGTCCGTTTCATGCGAACCCTGGAGCCTTTCGTGTGATAATCTGGTTGGTTCCAGGGGAACAAATAGCCTGGGTAGCTCACCTGGTAGAGCATGTGCCCATATACAGAGGCTCAGTCCTCGACGCAGCAGCCGCAGGTTCGATTCTGACCTGCGGCACTTTGCTGCATGTTATTCCCACACTCTCTCCCCTTTCATGTCTAAGCTGTCCTGTCACAAATAAAGGCCTAAAATGATGAAAAAGTTATCTTTTAAAAAAAAAATTCTAAAACGGGTTGTTTAAAGTAAACATTTGGAGATTTGTTCAGCTTCCTCTGTTTACACTGCTGCCATCTGTGGGATTGTTTCCCCCAGAAAGGGGCGTGGTGATCAGAGCCTCCTCTGGACGACGTATTGCCGCTCTGATGTACTGAAAGACTTAACGATTCACTCACGGTTGGAAATAAATAATATACGAAGGCTTCGACTGCATCCCTGTTGCTACGGTTCCTCATTTTAGATACAGGCTGATACTATGTAGCCAGCGCATTCATTTAGACACTGAACAGACAGTTTCACTGGAAGTATTCCCCCAGACCATGGTATAAATGTAAGGTACTGGTTACCACTATTACCATCTTAGTTTAGTGTGTTAACATGCTAACATTTGCTAAATAGCACAAAGTACAGCTGGGGCTGATGGGAATATCATTCATCAACCAAAGTGGTGCACAAATTGCATGGTAATCCATCCAAAAGTTATGGAGATCTTATACTCTGAGTCACAAAGGTCCTGGCGGGCCTGTCCTGCAGGCGGGGGCTGGGGGAAGGGTTTGAGCTGCTGGTGGCGCTAGAGGAAAAGTCAGCGGATCACCAAAGTCATTAGGATTCATTTTCTCAGCACCATGAATCTCAGCCAATTCATCCAATAGCTGTCGAGATATTTAAGTGTGGACAAAAGTGGGGGACTGACTAACAGCGTGGAGTTACCAAGAGTGCTCTGCTGCAGCTCACAGGTACGCACTAAATAAAACAATGGGTGGAAGAACAAAGCAGCAATGTTAAATTGGGACTGCCCTGTAGAGTCTCCTTGCATGGCCTCAGCAGCTCATTGTGACCATGATGTCAAGAATACTGCAGGGGTCGCAGCACAGAGCTCTGGATCCAGCCTGCTGCTGTGGTCACAAGAAAGATAGAGAGAAGGAGTACGACGGCTGGTAATAAGCTGATTGATGGTGGAAAGGCAAAGAGGAATGGAGCCTGCAGAGAGGAAGGGAAGCTGTTTCACACTTCACATGTTAGGCTGACAGCAAACAGTCAGCAGTGCACGCCTTCATTAATTATATTGTTAGTCCTTTTATTAAAGCTGACTGTTTTGTAATTTTCATTTCATTCACACTGTTCAACCTTTTGAAAATCTTTCATTATTTTCTTAATAAGAAACCGCTTTTGCATTTCAGCTCATCCTCCCACTGGTGCCCCGTTTACTGAGCATGTTTTCTACTGCTGAATAAAAGAAACACGGCAGTTAACCTTAAAGCAAACAGATTGATCCTGCTGGGCCTCCGTACCTGCTGTGGTTTTTGGTGTTGTGATTGGGGTCAGATGAGATGACACATCATAAACCTACTGGTAGGCTGTATGTGTGTATGTGTTTGCAGAAACCGTGTAGTCTCGCTTTGCCAGACCCTCCTCCAAAGCGCGCTGGAGGAGGGTCTGGTTAGTCCACACAGCATTCCTGGATGGGAGGTAAACGTGCTCTGGTTTATTGGCATTTCTTTAAACCAATCACAATCGCCTTGGGCGGTGCTAATCACCGGAGAAAAGCCGCGGTGTCTCTGTAAAATAGTCTCGGGAAGGAATTTGTTTTGGTGGAACATGTGTACGTTCAAAAGTAGTTTTACTCCGGATTTCCACTGGATGCAGAACGTCTGTGGACCAGCTCCGCTGCGGAACGGCTCCGTGCTCCGCCGTCCGTCAATAGTCACTATGTCCGGATTTGTTGCGGCACCCATGACTGACAGCTGTAGTCACGAGGACCCACGAGATCTCGCGAATTCACGTAGAATAGAACCACAAAACCAACAACAGTTAGTTTCCATCCAGAGGAGTAGAGGGGAAACTACTCTGAGCTGTGTTTTCAAGGTGTAGTGCAGGGAAATATGATCCGCCGTGAGCACGCTGTATTTTACTTTGAAAATTAACCGGATGTTTATTTTGTTTCTGTACTCGAATTCCTGTCCCGCACTATCTGCCGTGTGCTGAATTGCTGCGGAGCTCTCTGGCGTCCGGCAAAAATAGAAGCTCTGTGTATCTGCTCCGGACCACCGGAGCTGGGACGGAGTAGGGACGCAGATGTCCTGCAGTCAGTGGAAATACACACATTGACTTTAATGGAAACCTAATGACTCCGTCGATGTTCCGGAGCAGATCCACAGCCGTTCCGCATCCAGTGGAAATTGCCAGTTAGTCGTGCAACAGAAAACTCAGATTGGACAGATAGTCTAGCTAGCTGTCTGGATTTACCCTGCAGAGATCTGAGGAGCAGTTAACCATAGTCCTCAGAAATCCACCAGAGGTTAGAATGCCAACACAAAGGAAGCCCAAGGCAACGGATATCCGGTCTAAATGAGTGAAATCCGGCGGATTTTCCGGCAGCGACGGAGCAATCCCGGAAGTGGACCGTCAAGGATATAGACTAGATACTGTGGGACCCTACAGCTATAATACAAGATACAAGAACTACTGGCACTGAGCCCACCACAAAAGAACAATCCCATAATGGACTTTCAGCTCACATAAAGATGCATGAGACAATGAATGTCGTCCTCTTCAGCCGACTCCAGTGAGTCAGTGAGTGAGAAGCCACAGCCGTGACCAGCTGCAGCACAACGCACCAGCTAAGCACGCAGCCAATCCCCAGTCCCTCCAGGATTTCGCGATGTCGCGATTGCGCCAATTCACGCGAATTCAACCAATCACCGCGAATTTGGTGCGACTCACAATTTTGACCAATCACCGCAACATTTCCGCAAATTTGACCAATAACCTGAAGTTTCCTATGACTTCACCCAATCCCAGCAGTCCCACGTGCCATCAGTATGTGACTCTGAGAGCCACTGACCAAGCGGGAGTGAGAATGGCCACGGGTTGATCATTTCCTTGTTTCTGATGAAGACGAGACGTGTGTGTGTGACTCGAACATCTCACATTTACCAACACAACGTACAGCGAAACACATTTCAGACCATCCTGCCAACCTGTATACATTTTAACATCAATGTACGCTGTAATGTTTTTTCTCTCTAAAGTCGCTGAAACCTGCTGCTGTTTCAATCCTGTCGGCTGACTGCAGCGGGCGGGGCTGCTGCTCAGTTCCCTCCACACACACACACACACGCACACACACACACACACACACACACACACACACACACACGGTGGATGCAGGAAAAACCAGAGATGAGACGACACGATGACCTAAATTGAGAACAGCTACGCTCGTTATTGTAAGTGCAATGATAAGTTAAAGTCCAATAGTACTTTATCAAACCGTATGAAGGTGTGTTCCAGGCCAGGATAGGAAATGAACTAACAATGTAAAGATCAACAAGCCACTGACAGATATGTTCATATTTGATTCATTCAATAAATTATTTTTTGTCTTAAAGGGGTGATTGAATGCAAAACCGATTTTACCTTGTCATAGTTGAATAATGACAGTTTAGTGGGTAACTAGGACATACATAGAACCTCAACATCCCATTGACACCTCTTTCCTCTGCAAATCTCACAATTTGAAACTGCCTCTGAAAACGGGCAAATCTCAACTCGGCGGCTCCTTCTCATTTGGCTCTAGTCTCTATCTTTGTCACGCCCAAACATTTACATAGGCTACACCACTGATCTTAGGTCAGCTTAGTCTTCTAAATAGGTCGCGTAGATCTCAGAAATTGTATACATTGTACATCTGCTATTTTACCACTAAATTCACTTCTGAGACTTTTTTATGCAAGAAAATCAACTATGTAGAGGTCAAATATGGGCCGTTTTACGAAAATTGATGGCTAATTGCTCTTTGCTCTGACTGTGTGTCAGAGTTCAGCGGCTGGTGCTGCCTGTGTTGCTGCCTCGCCGCCCGGTCTGTCTTCCTTCACAGACCCCGGCCTACTGTGAGGTAGATGGCGCTCCGTCACGGCTGGCAGCCCACGGCACTCCATACCCGCGCAAAGTCACCATTTTTTGGGTTAATGGACTACCAAACGCCGCTGCCCTGCCCCCCCTCTTCCTGCTAAATGGCCAGTGTGTGTGAGTGAGAGCGTGGTCAGCGAGCTTGTTACGCCAGCAATCTCTTACCGCAGGTTCCAGTTAATCTTATAATGTGTGTAATTATAATGTGTTGAGATATTTAAACAAACGATCGGGGAAATAAACGCCTCTTGTCCGCGAGTCTCATTGATAGAGCTCCATTCAGCCGCAGGCTCTATCAATGAGAGCTAGCTAGCCTCCTCTTAGAATTCCTCTGAAATTCACACTGTAAATATACTCTAATTATGCCGAAAATGAAGCTAACTAGCCGCGATCTGTACACATAGAATTGAAGGGACAGTCGCAGCTAACAAAACCCCTAATGTTCACAAAAATGCATTAAATTGAAATCGGACACCATTGTTAGCTTTATAAGCCCTTGGGGTAGATGTTATATAAGTGGCGGCACGAAATTCAAACTGTAAATATAGCTACTCTAGTTATGCCGGCAGCTGGCAGCCAGCCAGCTCCGCGGAGCTCCACTGTTCCAAATAGAGCCATATTCACAGGGTAGTTAAGGGCCTAATAAAATAGCATTCGGGCAATTTTCAGCCGAACCAATGTTACATACCCTATTAGGAGACCTTAAGGAACAGAGTAAAATACCCTATATAATCATTCAATCACCCCTTTAAATCCATCCAACAGCCATTTTCATATTATACCAACATTTGCAGCATCCTGAGCCTTTTTGGTTACTAGGAAAACTCAGCCCAGAGTAATTTTATTCTTTTTATTTTTAAAGAACTATACAAAAAAAATTCGCAACTTCTTTTGCAACTTTCACTGTCTCCCACAACTTCATTGCTTTTATCGCAACTTTTTACAAAAGCTCCCGCGAAATCAGGCATTTTGGGCCACAACAATTTCAAAAAAAGGCTGCGAAATCCTGGAGGGACTGAATCCCATTCTTCTCTTTTTAAAAGGAAGTCATAGTACGGAACAGAACTGCTGAAAAAGAAACAATAAATGAAATCTCAGATCCAACACTGATCAGTGTGTGAGATATCCTGCTGACAGGTTGGACTGAAACTCAAGTCAAATGTAAAGTCATATCTTTCAATGTTTGTCATTCAAAAGAAGTGTTTGCTGCTGTTCATAATCTGTGACATCTCAGCCTCGAGGTGACGTCACTGCTTGGACCTTTTGGTTGCATGTTCACAAAGTCTCACACTCTCATATTACATGAACACTAACAGAACACGTACATGAATTGGGTTTTTTATAGTATGGGATTAGAGTGAAAAGAATGTTACATAAGGCCTTGGTTGACAAAATAAAAGCCCTTTTACAGGCAGAATCCTCCATGTTAGGTAGCAGCAGATATACTGGTGAGAATACTGACAATATAAAACAAACCTTTCCTTTTGCACCTTGCACTGTCAGACACAAGCACTGCTATAGCACAGTACTCTGCCCGTCCTGCAAAGTGTTGTGAGGCTTCATTAAAGTCTTTGGTTTGTATAGTGTTTCTGTGTCTCCCTGCTTATGTTTCTAAGCCTTAGCAAACAGATAAGCAGATAAGTGTAAGTGTGTCTCTGTGTGTGCTGTTGGTGTTTGTGCAAAGACAACAGGAGCTCAGCCAAAGCATCAGCAGAAGAAACAAAAAGCTCCCCCCTTCTCACATGGCTTTCCCTTGGCTTTGCATTTTCTCAATTACTGAAAATATTTATGGAAGTCAAGCTTGCCGCCTCCCATGCCTTCAGTATCATAAATGCTGGCCATCACTCTTTCCTGCCTATCCTCCCCTCCTGAGACACCAACAATTGTTTTTGATGATAGTGCACCACTGCTGTTAATTCCTTAGACAGGGTTAGGGACAGTCCGTGATGTATAAGAGTCCCATATTGATATGGGGGGTACATTCTAAGCAGAACATTTTACAGCATAAAAATCAAATTGTCAGCGCTCTTTACCAAGTTTTGTATTTCAGTACTCAGGGGCCGTGTTCATAGACAGTCTCCCCCACTACACATCCATCAAGATAATCACTACTGAACTGGTTATGCAATAATCAAACCAATAATACCTGACTCAAAATCATACGATGTGCTTGTCCACAGTAAGCATTTGAAATGGCACATTGCACATTAAAATTAGGATGGCTGCTTTATGTTGAGGTATTCGCCATTCTCCAGGCATGTTATGAGAGAAGCTTACCATACTACACAGTGGAAGACAAGTGATCAAGACTGGAATAGAAATGTATTGGTGAGCAGACAAGTGGAGGACGGAGATCTGAGCATCAAACTGTTGTTCACCTTTCTTCTGAAACTTGGAGTTGTTTCCCCTTATCCTCTCCTTTTCTCTTTTGTAAAGCCCATTTTCCTTTTCATCTGCCTGCATATGCACAGATATAGATCTATCTGTAGTAAACTGGTATCTATAGCCTGGCAAATTTATACTAGTGGCTCTACTCTCAATAGGACTCTAGTGTGTAGGAAACCCATCCTAACTATTAAGGAGCTGCGTGCAGCCATAGTCCTGCACCCAAGGACCAACTCCAAAGGAAATGCCACAACCTTCATCAAGGCCAGAGGCAGCAGTTACCCAGCATGTATGTCTTTATGGTGGGGGAAACCCCCATGCATACTGCACACAGAAAGGCCTCCCACCCTACTGGGCTTCTCGCTGTGAGGCAGCAGTGCATCCCACTGTGCCACCGTGCCGCCCTATGACAAACGTTTAGAGGAACGAATGGGGCGGCATCATGGGACACAGTATCAAGTTTAATATATTGAGGCTGGGGAGGTTGTTGTGTATTGATTAACAGTGTATTTACTCTGTTTCTCTCTCAAACCATATTTGGCTGAACGTGCAGACACCAATCTTGAAATGCAAATTTACAGGCAACAGTTTGTTTTGTAATTTGGCTAAGTCGCTAAATAAATGTTGATACAGCTTATAAAAGCTACAAATCAGAAGCCCGCTAACAGCACTGATACTTTTGATTTTATG
Source organism: Sander lucioperca (assembly GCF_008315115.2). Taxonomy (NCBI): domain Eukaryota; kingdom Metazoa; phylum Chordata; class Actinopteri; order Perciformes; family Percidae; genus Sander; species Sander lucioperca. The sequence continues at coordinate 14,766,301 of NC_050191.1, forward strand.
GGGCCAACTTGTTGCTCAAAGCTGTCATTTCTATTCACAGACATCATCCACAGAGAAGGAAACAGCAGAGCCAGTGTTAATATTCAGACAGGGCTGCGAAGCACCAGACGCTCTCAAGTCTGTCTGTCTGTCTGTCTGTCTGTCTGTCTGTCTGTCTGTCTGTCTGTCTGTCTGTCTGTCTGTCTGTCTGTCTGTCTGTCTGTCTGTCTGTCTGTCTGTCTGTCTGTCTGTGTGTGTGTGTGTGTGTGTGTGTGTGTGTGTGTGTGTGTGTGTGTGTGTGTGTGTGTGTGTGTGTCTGTGTGTGTGTGTCTGTGTGTGTGTGTGTGTGTGTGTGTGTGTGTGTGTGTGTGTGTGTGTGTGTGTGTGTGTGTGTCAGTGGTGCTGGGTTCTCAGTAAAGGTTATGTATTTGATGAGAGCTGTGGCTTTAAGCCCTGGTCAGTGTTGGACCTGCATACTGATAATGCCCAACACAACACAAACACACACACACACACACACACACACACCTGCTGTCAGAGCCTAATAAACTGGCCATGTTTGCGGTGTGAAACAGGAGCTCCGAGCCATCTGTTGGTGTGGGCGTGAGAAAGCCGGTAACAGTGAGAGAAGCGATGGCGAGGTGGAGCGTGAGAAGAGGAAAAGATGATAGAGGAACATTATGGAAGTGAATGAAGACAAAGAGACTGTGAAAGAAGAGGAAGAGAGAGACAGAACAGCTGATGTATTTTACACAGCGTTCAATCGTCACAGATCTCCTAAAGAGTTGATAATGCATCCTGCTGCTGCTCTTAGTACACACACCTTTTAATGAGGAGAAACTGGAGCAAAAAGGTGCTATATCAGCGGTTATCATGAGTGATTTGCACTGGGTGAGACGCTGCATCAGCACAGTGAAGGGACGTCACACGTGGCCCTCTCAACATGCTGCACAGGCTGAAACAATGAAAGCTGGAGCACAACAGCAGAGCTGAACAGATAGATCTGCATTTAACAACTGTTTGCATCAAATGTCTTCTCAATGTGATGGGAATACGATGGGAAAATAGAACAAATCCAGAAATTGAGGAGGTGGAAAAAGACAGAGAAACCAAGAAGCTGAACGGCGTTTCTCTTTATCTGAGCTGATTAGAACAGACTTGGCACCCTCAGTGCAAGATGTAGGACACGCACGCACACACACGCACGCGCACACACACACACACACACACACACACACACACACACACGTTTTATTAAGGCAGAAGTCCAGTGTTGCTCTATTCTTCAGATGCCATTAGAGACCTCTGTGTGTTCTTCCGTCTGTTGCACTCAGGCTCAGTCACAAATCTGTTGTTCCACTTTCATTAAACAGCTGGGCATTGTAGTTTTTAGCAACCTTTACTCAGGTGAGAATAGTGCATTTGTTGAGGACTAGTTTCAGCGGTGGATTAATACACACACACACACACCTGTGGACCTGAAATGATTTGCCAATTAATCGATTAGTCGATCGACAGAAAATGTAAAATCAGCAGTTGTATTAATCAACATTTTAGTTCTCTTCCTCTTCTATAGTTCACTGAATATCTTTATATATATATATATATATATATATATATATACACCTGGGCTCTGGGAAATGATGACAGACTGACATTAAATACACTAAACGAAAATCTACTAACATAATTGGCTGATGCAGACATACACAACTCCTGTCAAATTAAATAAATACAAACGTCATATACCTGGCATATGCTTTAAATGCAGTGAGGCTCAGGGAACATGTAGGCACTGTGTCTGTGAGTGTTCACTAAAACCATGATCATCCTGTCTGCAAATATTCCACTCAACCCCCCAAAAATATAGCTGCACCTGTATCCAACAGACCTCAATCTGAAAGCCCAAGAATAGAAATGTATTAATTTTGGTATATTACAGGTAAAGATTATTATAGCTCTTAACTGGGAGAAAATGGAGGCTACAGTTGGTGCTTGGATCAAGAATATGGCACAATGTATGTCAATGGAGAGAATAACATACTGTATATATTACGAACAAATTGGGAGTATATGGGGAAATCTGGAAACCATTTAAGCAATTTATATAAAAAAAAAAAAAAAAGGAGGCATAGGGGAGCTTCTACAAAAGGAAAATACAGGAGCAAATGTATTGTACTACACAATAACATTATCTTGTGAGTGTAGTTTGTGTCCCTTGACCTGTGCTCCCTGCTCACACAGCACACAACACACAGGAGAAAGAGGAGAAAGTGGACAGGACCGACAGCTGCTGTGGGACAGGGGACAGATGGACAAACGGAGCAGCCACCTGTCCTCTTCAGCCACATTAATAACAAAAAGAAGTCAGCTTTCTTCAACCAAACACACACACACACACACACACACACACACACACACACACACACTTGGCAGAGCACAGGGCATTAGGTTGGCAAAGGCCTCACAGCCTGCCACATACAGTAGGCCTCTTCCAGGTTTTACTGCTAGTGACAGTGTGCCTGAGGTTCCATGTGTGGATACAGCAGTCACACTAATAACACAGCAACACTGGCAGTATGATGCAGTCATAGTGGAGTTGAGAAACTACAATACATTTGATTATTACACATGTGTAATCACTACATTCTGCGGTGTGCTAATTCTGCATAACAGACCGTTGCCATGCATAGCAGAGAGTTGCCAGGGACGCAGTTCTAATCACACTGAAGGACTTCAATCAATCACTCACTCATCAAACCATCAATCTGCAGAAAGAAGTCCGGTTAATTTATCAGTTGTGGCAAAAAGTGGAGCAAGATCCTGTCCTCAAATCCAGGCAACGGCAGCAGATCTGGTGAACGCCTATCGCTACATCTTTATATACGGTCTATGATCTTTACATCTTCATATACGGTCAATGATCTCTACATCTTCATATACGGTCTATGATCTCTACATCTTCATATACGGTCTATGATCTCTACATCTTCATATACGGTCTATGATCTCTACATCTTCATATACGGTCTATGATCTCTACATATTCATATACGGTCAATGATCTCTACATCTTCATATACGGTCTATGATCTCTACATCTTCATATATGGTCTATGATCTCTACATATTTATATACGGTCTATGATCTCTACATCTTCATATACGGTCTATGATCTCTACATCACAGACCACAGACACTCACCTGTCCTGCTGTTATTACAGACACCTGAACTAACCACAGACACTCACCTGTCCTGCTGTTATTACAGACACCTGAACTAACCAGACACTCACCTGTCCTGCTGTTATTACAGACACCTGAACTAACCACAGACACTCACCTGTCCTGCTGTTATTACAGACACCTGAACTAACCACAGACACTCACCTGTCCTGCTGTTATTACAGACACCTGAACTAACCACAGACAATCACCTGTCCTGCTGTTATTACAGACACCTGAACTAACCACAGACACTCACCTGTCCTGCTGTTATTACAGACACGTGAACTAACCACAGACACTCACCTGTCCTGCTGTTATTGCAGACACCTGAACTAACCACAGACACTCACCTGTCCTGCTGTTATTGCAGACACCTGAACTAACCACAGACACTCACCTGTCCTGCTGTTATTACAGACATGTGAACTAACCACAGACACTCACCTGTCCTGCTGTTATTACAGACATGTGAACTAACCACAGACACTCACCTGTCCTGCTGTTATTACAGACACGTGAACTAACCACAGACACTCACCTGTACTGCTGTTATTACAGACACCTGAACTAACCACAGACACTCACCTGTCCTGCTGTTATTACAGACACCTGAACTAACCACAGACACTCACCTGTCCTGCTGTTATTACAGACACCTGAACTAACCACAGACACTCACCTGTCCTGCTGTTATTACAGACACCTGAACTAACCACAGACACTCACCTGTCCTGCTGTTATTACAGACACCTGAACTAACCACAGACACTCACCTGTCCTACTGTTATTACAGACATGTGAACTAACCACAGACAGTCGCCTTGTTCATTGAGTCACGGCAGTGTATCGCTGCAGAGCGACTATAGGAAAAACACTGGAATGGATATTTGGCTTTTTTTCCCCTTTAAAGGGAAGCTGTCATTCAGGTTAATACTGTTTAACTGTCAAGCATATCTTGTCTAAACTGGATCGTAATATCAGTGTGCTCAGTGCAGCTGGAGGGAAACTGGGACTGGCTATCAGCACCTGTTGGATTGTCCATCCATCTTCGTCCGCTTATCCGATCGGGTCGCGGGGGTAGCAGCTCCAGCAGGGGACCCCAAACTTCCCCTTCCCGAGCCACATTAACCAGCTACGACTGGGGGATCCCGAGGCGTTCCCAGGCCAGGTTGGAGATATAATCCCTCCACCTAGTCCTGGGTCTTCCCCGAGGCCTCCTCCCAGCTGGACGTGCCTGGAACACTTCCCTAGGGAGGCGCCCAGGGGGCATCCTTACCAGATGCCCGAACCACCTCAACTGGCTCCTTTCGACGCGAAGGAACAGCAGCTTTACTCCGAGCTCCTCACGGATGACTGTGCTTCTCACCCTATCTCTAAGGGAGACGTCAGCCACCCTCCTGAGGAAACCCATTTCGGCCATTTGTACCCTGGATCTTGTTCTTTCGGTCATGACCCAGCCTTCATGAGCATATGTGAGGTAGGAACCAAAACTGTCCGGTAGATTGAGAGCTTTGCCTTCTGGCTCAGCTCTCTTTTCATCACAACGCTGCGATAAATTGAATGTAATACCGCAACCGCTCCATTGTCCCCTCACTCGCGAACAAGACCCCAAGGTACTTGAACTCCTTCACTTGGGGTAAGGACTCATTCCCTACCTGGAGAAGGCACTCCATTGGTTGCCTGCTGAGAACCATGGCCTCCGATTTAGAGGTGCTGATCCTCATCCCAGCCGCTTCACACTCTGCTGCGAACCGATCCAGTGAGTGCTGAAGGTCACAGGCCGATGATGCCATCAGAACCACATCATCTGCAAAAAGCAGCGATGAGATCCCCAGCCCACCAAACTGCAACCCCTCTCCACCCCGACTACGCCTAGATATCCTGCCATAAATACTACAAACAGGATTGGTGACAAAGCGCAGCGCTGGCGTAGGCCAACTCTCACCTGAAACGAGTCCGACTTACTGCCGAGAACCCGGACACAGCTCTCGCTTTGGTCGTACAGAGATTGGATGGCCCTGAGAAGGGACCCCTCACCCCATACTCCCACAGCACCTCCCACAGTATCTCCCGGGGGACCCGGTCATATGCCTTCTCCAGATCCACAAAGCACACGTAGACTGGTTGGGCATACTCCCAGGCTCCCTCCAGGATCCTTGCGAGAGTAAAGATCTGGTCCGTTGTTCCACGACCAGGATGGAATCCACATTGTTCTTCTTCAACCTGAGGTTCAACTATCGACCGAACCCTCCTTTCCAGCACCTTGGAGTAGACTTTACCGGGGAGGCTGAGAAGTGTGATACCCCTGTAATTGGCACACACCCTCTGGTCCCCCTTTTTGAAAAGGGGAACCACCACCCCGGTCTGCCACTCCTTAGGCACCGTCCCAGACTTCCACGCAATGTTGAAGAGGCGTGTCAACCAAGACAACCCCTCCACACCCAGAGCTTTAAGCATTTCTGGACGGATCTCATCAATCCCTGGGGCTTTGCCACTGTGGAGTTGTTTAACTACCTCAGCAACTTCCACCAGGGAAATTGACGACAATACCCCATCATCCTCCAGCTCTGCCTCTACCATAGAGGGCGTATTAGTCGGATTTAGGAGTTCCACAAAGTGCTCCTTCCACCCCCCCTATTACCTACTCAGTTGAGGTCAACAGCGTCCCATCCTTACTGTAAACAGCTTGGATGGTTCCCCGCTTCCCCCTCCTGAGGTGGTGTTTTCCAGAAGCACCTTGGTGCCAACCGAAAGTCCTTCTCCATGTCTTCTCCGAACTTCTCCCACACCCGCTGCTTTGCCTCTTTCACGGCAGAGGCTGCAGCCCTTCGGGCCCTTCGGTACCTTGCAACTGCCTCCGGAGTCCTCTGGGATAACATATCCCGGAAAGACTCCTTCTTCAGTCGGACGGCTTCCCTGACCACCGGTGTCAACCACGGTGTTCGTGGGTTACCGCCCCTTGAGGTACCTAAGACCCTAAGACCACAGCTCCTTGCCGCAGCTTCAGCAATGGAAACTTTGAACATTGTCCACTTGGGTTCAATACCCCCAGCCTCCACAGGGATGCATGAAAAGCTCTGCCGGAGGTGTGAGTTGAAAGTCTGTCGGACAGAGGCCTCCTCCAGACGTTCCCAATTTACCCACACTACCCGTTTGGGCTTACCAGGTCTGTCCAGAGTCTTCCCCCACCCCCCGACCCAACTCACCACCAGATGGTGATCGGTTGACAGCTCCGCCCCTCTCTTCTCCCGAGTGTCCAAAACATACAATAAATCCATCATTGACCTTTGGCCTAGGGTGCTCTGGTACCAAGTACACTTATGAGCATCCCTATGTTCGAACATGGTGTTCGTTATAGACAATCCATGACTAGCACAGAAGTCCAACAACAAACAACCACTCTGGTTTAGATCAGGGAGGCTGTTCCTCCCAATCACGCCTCTCCATGTGTCTCCATCATTGCCCACGTGCGCGTTGAAGTCCCCCAGCAGAACTATGGAGTCCCCCACTGGAGCCCCATACAGGACTCCATTCAAGGTCTCCAAGAAGGCCAAATACTCTGAACTCTTGTTTGGTGCATACGCACAAACAACAGTCAGAGTTTCCCCCCCCCCACAACCCGCAGGCGTAGGGAGGCGACCCTCTCGTCCACCGGGGTAAACTCCAACATAGCGGCGCTCAGCCGGGGGCTTGTGAGTATCCCCACACCCGCCCGGCGCCTCACACCCTGGGCAACTCCGGAGAAGAAAAGAGTCCAACCCCTATCCAGGAGTATGGTTCCAGAACCGAGACTGTGCATAGAGGTAAGCCCCACCAGATCTAACCGGTAGTGTTCCACCTCCCGCACAAGTTCCGGCTCCTTCCCCCACAGAGCGGTGACATTCCACGTCCCCAGAGCCAGCGTCTGCTGCCCGGGTCTGGTCCGTCGAGGCCCCTGACCTTCACTGCCACCCATGTGGCAGCGCACCCAACCCCAGCGGTTCCTCCCACAGGTGGTGGGCCCATGGGATGGAGAGATGGATGCCACGTAGTTTTTTCGGGCTGTGCCCGGCCGGGCTCCGTGGCAAACCCAGCCACCAGACGCTCGCTGACGAGCCCTCCATCTGGGCCTGGCTCCAGAAGGGGGCCCCGGGATTCCTCCGAGCAGGGTCACTCCATCTCTTCCTCGGTCACTCATAGGGTTTTTGAATTTGTTGGATTATGGGAAATGTAAATAACTTATTGGACATCCCTACTGCAAGACACTGACTCCCCCCAGCTCAGCAGCTGACTCTAAGCTGGAACATCAAAGGGCAGTGGCAGTGGAAGTGAAAGAACACCTGTGGGTGTGTGGATGGACTGCTGCTGTGTCTCAGCTCCAGCACAGTGAGGGGAGCTCTAGTCCCACACTAAGCCCTCTCATCGTCACCCTACTTCAGACAGACAGCATGCACTCACTCATGTGTTGCCAGTGATGAAATACATAGACAATGTAAGCTTCTAGATAACAGAAGGCGAACATGAGAGTATTCCTTTTGGTCTGGCAGTCTACACTTCATTACCCAAGTTTCTAAAATCTGTCACACTCGTCAAACTAATCATTTTAGGCCCAGACACAAAGGTTAAAGAGCCAATCCAGCCCACGGCCTGCTGCTGCAGTGCTGCTGGACCCTCTGCTGTAATCTGACTAATGTTCACTGGGGAGATTATTACGGCCAGGACACACACACACACACACACACACACACACACACACACACACACACACACACCATTCAAAACATGCCTGTTTGGAATGGGCAGGTTGCTTGGTCTCCTGTATCGCAGCTTTCTCCACCACCACTGAACTCCGAAATAACTTACAGAAGGCACCCAAAGCACTTAAGATTAGAGGTGTCCGATACCATTTTTTGCTTCCCGATACCAATTCTGATACCTGAACTTGTGTATCGGCCGATACCGAGTACTGATCCGATACCAGTGTGTCATATTTTATTATGTTTTAACAGCTACTATCCCTGTATGATGCGATATGATTCCTATCATTGTTGTATGGTCTGGCTCAGGTTAAACTCTTTGTGAAACATGAACAAACACAAACAATGAATGCCACAGAACTTTCTTTTATTATGCAGTTTGACAGTCAGTTATAACGGAAAAAGAACATAAACTACTTTAACGTAGATTTTCTTTAGGGCTTTATTACGTGGTATCGGACCGATGCATAAACTCCAGTACTTCCCGATACCGATACCAGCGTTTAAGGTAGTATCGGAGGGGATACCGATACTGGTATCGTTATCGGAACATCTCTACTTAAGATGCAACTGTAGGTCTATATAATGACTTAGTGTGTGCTTGTACTTCAGAGGAAAACATTGTACTACTACATTTACCTGACAGAGAACGTTGCAGATTCTACTCACAAAATATGACAATAAAAATATGATGCATTAGATATCCAGCATTATATTAGAGTTAAGTCTCCACCTTGAAGTACGTTGTGCTGATAATAGGCCTGTCACGATAACAAATTTTGCTGGACGATAAATTGGCCCAGAAATTATTGTGATAAACGATAATATTGTCGTTCTGAGACCATTTTCATCTGATATAATGATAATGGCATAATAATGCAGGTACACCTTTTCAAAGATCAATAAACTTTTATTTCTAAAAAATATTTAACACTGGAACTGGAAGACATTTTAAATACCCACAATATGTCTTTGATCTCCTTTAGTATGTCATCTGTCACGCTGTTGGACAGTTGTGGAATTGCTGTTTGTGACACGTATGTTCTCCCAGGTAATTCGTACTGGCTGTCAAATGTTTGCAGCATTCCTCGAGTGTTTGCGATAGACTACAGACTCTGTACTGCATTTAACAATTATTTATTAAACACTAAATATTAAATTTAAATAATATATAATTAATACATTATATCTATCTATATCTGTGTGGCTATCTGCCACATGGCGAGTAAATGTACCAAAATAGTTCTGTTTTTCAGTCTTCATTTTGGCGAAGGTGCAGCTATACTTTCTTCTGCTCCTCTGCAGGTCGGAGCTTCGCGGGGGTGTGGCGGGCCGACACACACACACGCACGCGTGCGCGCGCACAAACAGACGCCAGCCACCACGTCACTTCTGTTTACTGATAGCTAGCGTTTACCTTTGGCTAATTCATTAGCTAGTAAGTGGCGATTTTTGACAACGAGCTAACGGAGTCTCAGTTCACCGTCCGGGAGCCTCTGACACACTGACAGCTGTAGGCTTGTACCGGTTAATGTTCTGTGCATTGTCGGACACATACAGCAACTTTCCTGAAACCACTTGCAAGACTGACAAGTCCACAGCAGCCCGTGGCGTGTATGTCCGAGCCTGTCTCCACTGCGTGGTTTGGAATGAAAGGGAGAAAACCGGACGCCGAGTAACAAGGCGGATATCGCTCATATACGTCTTCTTTTTTTGACTGCGCCTTAACTGCAAAGTGCTGCGGGAAACCCCGCTCCAACTACTAGCGTGTTCTCTCTCTCTCTCTATCTCTCTCTCTCTCTCTCTCTCTCTCTCTCTCTCTCTCTCTCTCTCTCTCTCTGTTTCTCTCTCTCTCTCTCTCTCTCTCTCTCTCTCTCTCTCTCTCTCTCTCTCTCTCTCTCTCTCTCTCTCTCTCTCTCTCTCTCTCTCTCTCTCTCTCTCTCTCTCTCTCTCTCTCTCTCTCTCTCTCTCTCTCTCTCTCTCTCTCTCTCTCTCTCTCTCTCTCTCTCTCTCTCTCGACTGACAAGAGGGTTCACTCCTCGTTACGCTAAGGAACCGAGAGTGGTCCTCCAGTCTCTTTGGTAGAGAGAGAGAGAGAGAGAGAGAGAGAGAGAGAGAGAGAAGGAAAACAAACAAGCATGCAAATGAAAATTATCGCGGCTGGAAAAATTATCGAGCTCATTTTTTTTATCGTGCGATTAATTGATTTATTGACTATCGCAACAGGCCTAGCTGATAATGCCTCTCTTTTTACTTTAAGTAAAAATTTGAAAGCAGAACTTGTTCTGTGCGGTCACAGGTTTTACCATGTGGCATAGGTAAAGGGACTCGTGAATTTGTGTTTTTTTTGTAATTAGTTTTTTATAAAACTCAACCTGTAACACATGTTGCAGCACGGTTCAATCAGGCGCCGTTCGGCTGCGGCTCATCTAGAGATTCAGCATGTCCCCTATTTCATCATGTGCATGACAGCAATCAGTTTTTCTGGCACACCGGTAGCCAGTGAACCACAATCAATCAAGCCTTGTAGTGATGTAGCAACTCCCCGCTCCTGCTGACAACAATATCAGAGAAGGCCAAAACCATCTGTGTGTCTGAAAACACCCTCGGACCCCAGAGGGATTATTAAGTACTCGTATCGGTACTCTGTATCAGCGAGTACCAAAATGTATGCACTTGTATTTGGTCTTCAAAAAAGTGGTATCGGTGCATCCCTAAGTACAATGTTTTCTTATGAAGTAGAAGTACACAGTAAGTCAGTAGTATACAGTTAAGTTGCATGTTAAGTGCTTTGGGTTAGAGGAGAAAGCTACAGCAATACCACAGGCCAAGCAGTCGGCCCGTTCTGAACAGGCACTTTTTCAACGGGCACTGTACTAGTAGATAAAATGGTATTCAACCCTGAAACAACATACAAGTTCAAATGTAAACTAACATTCATGGTGTAGTCTAGAATATCATGATGACAGGTGTTATCAGAGTAATGTAGCTCCAGCTCAGTGTGATTGGTTCAAATTAACTGACATCACCTGTGTGCATTGTGAGGTGAAGTGATGGGAAAGGGCGGGGATACTGGAACTACTCCATATTAACTCTTTCATCGTTCTGTTTGGTGCCAGAGTGACTGATAAACTGTCCAGTGCCAGGTCTGGGTCTGGGTCCAGGTCCAGGTCCAGCCTGCTGAGTTGTCTTTCTCAGTGCACAGAGCTCTCAGAGCCATTGTGCAGGGAACAAAGATGGAGCAGTTTGTCCGGGGCCACTTCATTATGGAAGCCAAATGAGGCCCAACTGGGACGTGGATGACATGTTTCACAACTCACCCTTTACACCTCCCTCCCTTTCCCTCCATCCCTCCCTCTTGCCCTTTATACGCCCCCCCCCCCCACTATTCCCTGGAGCTGTGACTCTTATTTCTCCTGTCCCGTCATTTAAGATCTAGCAAGGTTACAATCGGCTGAACAAAGAGTGTCAATGTAGCAGCGTTGTGTTGCCGGGACAACCACTTCTGATGACAGAACTATTGGGGTGGTGCTGTTCAGCGGGTGCAGCGCGGCAGAGACATGATACAATAGTATGTGAAGCTGGAACACACTGCTGTCATTTAAAGGGATCATTCACTCAACCAACAAAGATTCAACAAACAAACAAAGGCTTTCATTGGACCGCCAGGCCTTTCAGACTGAAAGTCTTCAACGGCTGTTAGGATTTCATTCTAAATCAAAACTAGCTTTCCATTTCAAGCAGGATCAGCAATTCTCCCAGTGTTTTTTTTCTTTCTGTGATGGGCCGCCGGTGTCACGTGAGAAAAAGATGAACAACACTGAAAAAAAGTTTATTTATGCTGTAAGTTGACGCTAAACGTGCAGACATCGCTAATACTGTAGCTCCAAAGAGAACAAAAGAAAGAGGAATCCAGCGAGAGTGATTGGCAAGGTTCAACTCACATTCACATGAACTGAGGCGGCTAACTTTAACGTTAGCATGACTGCTAATAACGACTCGGTGGCATCAGTTCAACCGGAAGGAGGAGTGGTGCAATGTCAGCCCTGGGACCTGGGCTTTTACTTAGTCCCAGTCAATCAATCAATCAATCAATCAATCAATCAATCAGTGAGTCAATGAGTCAATCAATCAGTCAATCAGTCAATGAGTCAATCAGTCAGTCAATCAATCAATGAGTCAGTCAATCAGTCAGTCGATCAGTCAGTCAATCAATGAGCCAATCAATGAGTGCTGCTCCTGTGCCAGTCCAATGCTAACCCACAGGTTGCTTTCTTTGAAAGGTTTAGCTCTGGACATGAACCCCCCCCACTGGTTCGTGTCCAGAGACCTCAGGCCTTTCTCAAGACATTAGGCTAGAACCAGGAGACATTTTCATATCAGATGTCATTTAAAGAATCCTCACATCCTCACATTCACAACTTCATAGAGCAAAACCCAACAAATAAAATCTAAATCTCTCCACTTAAACAGAACACAATGTTGTTCCCAGCATAGCTCCACCTTCATCCTGAGCATTTAATAACATGTACATATATACATAGTACATGTTATATCAATCAGCAACATAGCAGCATCACATCACAGTTTTCAAAATGCATCCAGTTCCAACACTTACAAAATGGCATTGCTAAATTTGATTCTGTATAAATCTGCAATAGTCAAATGTTATACAGCCCAATATCACAAATCACACATTTGTCTCAAGAGCATAACTTCTATAATATTAGTATGTTATTAAATTATTGGAGCAATATTTATATAGTAGTTTGAACAGAGTTATCGGTTTCTTTGTCATGAACATGCACAAATGATGATGAACGATCATCACTGGGGCTGCAGATCAAGATCCTGAAGGTCCAGAATTAACTTTTCAGACTCAAACTAATCGATTGGGAGGGGGGGCAGGGCAGAGCGGAGAAATGCACACTCACAAGCAGTCGTGGCTCGTCGTGCAGGCCAATCACACGCTGCTGTGTTATTACGTATCTGAAGAAACATAGAAGATATTTATATAAAGAGGGAATACAAATACAAACAAAGCTCACACGTAGAGGTCAGAGATGAATTCACGATTAATAATTCCTTATATAACATGTAAAATATAAAATATAGTCGAGCAGTGGAGTATACTTGTGTTTTTAAATCTTTTATTAAAATCTACAAATAAAAATCATCAGAAAACAACACGGCCGCTTCAAAACGACGCTGGAAGAATAAAGGTGCACTCAGAGTTAGCTCTAGAGTTCAGCCGCGCCAACAAACCACTGCTTCAAGCCTTTGATTTGCACTTAGCAGCGGTTGGTATTCAGAGAAGATTAATATGACAATATACATCTTTAAAACGATATTAAAATGTCTATGGTACATCATTCTCTACATCGTTTCTATCATAAAACCAGCAGCCAATCTGCGTAAAGGCAATATTAAGGTCATTTGGACCTTAATTAGAGCCTTTTGCTCTAAAGTTCCTAACAGAGCTAATTGCAGTGTTTGTGTGCACAGGGACCAGGAACAATGGATACACTCTCATCTCCTTCATCTAAAATGCATGTTTGATGGTTCTATATGTCAACACTTTGACTAGTGTTAGCTTGGAGAGCTTGATGGTCACATGTTTCTGGACACGTTTGTTAGAGCCATTGATGCAGGAATTCTTGAGCATACATTAGATCAATATATTGGTGCCAATACAGACTCTATTGGTCATGGCATGATCCACATTCATTTCTTTCCTGGGATCATTATGAACACAGCAATGCCCGTCTGTTGGCTCACATACATGATGGTTGTAATTTACAGTTTTCACATTTGGAAGACAGAGTAGGATCAGGTTGGGATTCTTTATCAGAACAGTTACCGGGACAGGAAGAGTCGGATCAGTGCATCACTACTTCTCCTAATGCTGAGCAGGTAAAGACAGCTGGCATCATGTCTCTCTGTGATGGGCACAAGTGTTTATCTACCAACTGGCCCAAACAGAGGAACACCCTAACCCAGCTGACACATCCAGATGGGACACAAACAGGTCTGTAATATCCTGAGTGTCCATGAAGTGACACACACACACACACACACACACACACACACACACACAGATTAGAGAAATCACTGGGTCAGCTGGGACACTGAGTGTGATTAAAGTGAGTAACGCTCATTGCTGCTTGAGGCTCAAAGTCATGTCTTTCAGTGACTCAGCAGTAATTCTGAGACACACTGTGATTACTCTGCTCCTTCGGTTGACTTTCCCTCTGCTAACAGTCAGTCAGCAGACGCTGGAACAGGACACTGAGATGTGAGTGCTGAAAGGATGGAAGTAAAAGAAAAAGAGCTGGCCTGTGAGGAGCAGCAGAAGGTGAAATGAGAGAGAGATAAGGGAGGGATTGGTGGAGAGGAGAGAGACTGCAGAGGGAGGAGATAAGGAGTGCGAGGAGCAGATGGTGGCGGGGAGCCAGTCACGATCAAAATTTTCAAAAACTTTACAGAAATCACTGGAGCACCTTCACTCTCCCGTCCTCCTTCACATGCACTCAGCATTATAGCTCGATCCAGCTTCAGATCCACAGAGAAGAGCAGGAACACTATCTTTAACCACTCATAGGAATTATTCAAGACTATAGTCTCTGGCATACATTTTAAACCATATTGATCACCTGGTCTGGAGGGAACCTTGGATTAGTGTGCACTTACATGTGGACAATACCACAGAAAAGATATAAATACACTATATTCAAATGAACAGTCAACTTAGCTTTTTGACCAGTGTGTATGATCAAAGAGGAGAAGATGATAGACTCCAGAGTTTGCTACCACTTCTGTGGCACTGCATGGGACAGACATAGGACAGAGCAAGTCCTGTTGACTAAGACATCTTGAGCCATGGGAGTTCAACAAACACTGCTTCATTGAGATTGACTGAGAACTAAAGATCTTCTGACACCATTCTTTCCTTCCTGATACTAATTCTTCTTTGACTTGAGTATCGGCCGATACCGAGTAGTGATCCAGTGCGTTTATATATATATATATATATATATATATATATATATATATATATATATATATAAATCATTTCGCCAGCTGTACACTACTAACCCTATGTGGATGTGATATTATTGCTACCATTGTTGCACAGCCTGTCTCAGGAATATATGACGGGTTTCTTCTCCCTATGAATATATCTGAAAAATCGAGGTCATACTATATGCGGGGTCTAGACTTTTAAACATTCACAACAACAGGTGATGCCAAATAGCAGTAAACTGAATGTGCATCTCATGACCAAAGCCCTCAATCCAAACTCCCAACAGAGCGAGGAAGCCTGAAAGATGCAGAGACACGTTGAGCGTCCCGAACAAAGCAGCTCAAAATTACGCAAAGTTAGCAAAGAAATGATAAAAAGTTTTGATTAACGTTAAAATGATGGTGATAAATGCAGCAGAGTCCTCAAACAACCGTCAAATAGCCAATAAATATGGTGTCACATAATGTAATGTACGGAGATGGCGAGCCCTAAAGCCTCGGCTTGTAGTGCAGGCGAATGATGCGCCGTAACGAGCTGTGTTTGCGGTGGAGGACTAGTCTCGCCCAGCGCTTGCCCTCAGACTGCAGAGAGAATTGCTGCAGTCTTTTCAGCGCTTTGTGATTAACTTAAGAAAAAACACTCATACAGATTTCTTTATTAAAATGAGATTTGGTCTTCAAAAAGTCTTTTTCCAAAAATGTTTTTGAAAAAGAAGGGGTCGTCTTATAATCAGGGTCGTATTATATTCAGGTCAATACGATATCTAGATGGACAGTCTGTCAGAAAGAAAGAACAGAAAGTAGATTTTCTTCTGGAGCTCGTGATGAAGTCCTACTTTTGATAATGATAAAATAATCTCTTAATCTGTCCTGTGAAGAAGAGCTTTACCATGACTCAGCTCAGACTCAGTAGAACTCAAGACACGCCTTGAGTCTCAGAGACTCCGCTCCTGTCATTCATCTGAGGGGAGAGAGAGACGAGGCCTGTCAGCAGTTGTCAAGGCCCGTTACCATGACACTTCACAGCCCGCCACCATGACCATGCTGCTTATCAAACCGCCCCAGATAAGATGACATCAGCGCTACGTGCCGTCTGACACAGCGCAGGGAACTAACTGACCACCCTACATATCCATCCTCCGGCTCATGGTCCAGGAATGTGCTGCTGCCAGGTATCTCTGACCTTCCAACCAGCAGCCAACACACGTCTGCCGAGTGTCTGAAGAGAAGCGCAGCATGAAGGACTCCCTGTGCTCAGGACTAGCTGTGAAGCAGACACACTAACACACAGATGTCCCAGTACAGTCTCATACCACGTCCACTCAGGCAAAATGAGGGACAATGTGTGAGGTCTTTAAAGTTGACTTAGTAAGTCAAACCATGAGAGCAATGGTTCCCCAAGCACCACTTTGAGTTATTGGAATTTTTAAATAGCTTTTTTAAAGACCTTGGAAGCTCTGATTGCCAGACCGAACTATTGTTCCAGACATGGCATTTGATTCAAACCTCTCTCAGTTCAGCCAGCTGTTAATGGAAACTAATGGACTTGGGTTGCACAAGCTGTGTGCTACACAAGTCAGCTGTGTGAACGCATCACAGGTTAACTGGGGAGATTTTGAAATGGGTCGATAATGCTGAACACCAGCAGTGTGTGCTGGACAGCCAGTGGACCAATAACTCCTGATGGGTGTTCACAGGCAGCTACGAGAACGGCAGAGTGGAGCGGTCCAATCCATTCCTCTGAGCACAGTGGTGGGAGCGAATGTTCCCGCATGTTCAGGTGAAAAAAGCTGCCTGTTACAGCAGGGTTTCACCATGTCAAATTTAAGACTTTTTAGGAGCTTTTTCAGACCATTATAAATGAAATTTAAGACCTTTATCACGACATAAATAAATAAAAAAACGTCAATGTCAGAGTCCGGAAACATCGCTAAACTTGCACTTCCCCATAGCTAAAGAATTAAAACAAATAAAATCTTCTCATCTGTAGCTGTGATACAGCGAATTATATTTGGGGAAAGAAAGAACTACAACACCACAGAATAAGAAAAACACTGTAGAGAGCTGCGGGAGCATTTTAATGAGAAAATTTAGACCTGTTTAAAATTATTTAAGACCTAGAACACAATTCTTCAGTGAATTTAGGAATTTTAAGGCCTAAAATGTTGAAAGTTTGGACTTTTTAAGACCCCGGGGAAACCCTGGAGAGGCCGGCGCACTAACACAGCACCTGTGTCCTGCAGGAGTCAGCTCTGAGCAGCTGGGGCCACCACACACACACACACACACACACACACACACACACACCTGTTGCACCCCACTCACACATCAGTAGCTCCCCAGTGGGCGCTCATTTGTCCCTGTGACTGGCAGCAGGGACATCTTGTGTTTCAGTCGGTCTTCCTGCCTGCTCCAGTCCAAAACACAGGACAGGGTTTAAAACAAATAATGAGAGCGTTGGTGTAAAGTTTGAGGAAGAGGAGGGAAGCGAGAGAGATGAAAGGTTAGTGGTTTCCATTGTGGGACATGGACACTACAAGCAAAGCTATTGTTAACACAGTCTGGCCTCCACAGATTCCAGCAGCTGGATTCAATTAGGGGCTTTCTCTTCTTAAAGGGGCCGGCCGTCCACACTGCACTCTCACTTCTTAGTCCACGTGCACACTACGTTAGATCAGATGGAAAACATGCCCATAGAAGCTGTTTGAACATCTCTGAGCTGTGTTCAACAGAATCAAGTGAAAGGAACCCTTTCTGCATCATCAGCCCGTTTCAGGACACATTCAACACAAACTAACTCCTTCAGAAACAAGGTCATCTCCAGACGTGGACACTGCGTGGGTCTCCACTGAGAGGCTTTCAGCATGCAGCTACAGTGTTCCCAGACAGTCCCAGTCCCAGCACCAGCACAGCTAACCCTGATCCTGCCATGCAGCTGACCCATGCAAAGTGTCCCTATCTTCACTTCTAGAACTGGTTCATGTCTCCTGTCCCTCACATGTCTCCTGATCCTCACATGTCTCCTGTCCCTCAGAGTCCTGCTTGGCTACAGTCTCTGTTGGCTCCCCCATGTTACACAACAGCCACACATGCCTCGGTCCCCAGGACACCCACCATCAGTGAGTGAGTGAGTGAGTGTGTGAGTGAGTGAGTGAGTGTGAGTGTGTGTGTGTGTGTGTGTGTGTGTGTGTGTGTCCTATTATCACAGTGTTCCGTGCAGAGTGGGAGCGGCAGTGGGAATGATTCCAACCCCGTGCACGTCCTCAGCTGCAGCACAGACTGCTGCACGAGCCTGTCGGTCCATGAAGCTGAACATGGAGCCGGTAACACGGTAACAGGGCTCTGCAGCAGCCGCTGTGTGTGTGTGTGTGTGTGTGTGTGTGTGTGTGTGTGTGTGTGTGTGTGTGTGTGTGACAAAGCAACATGTTCAGCTTACATCTCTCTCTCCTGACTCCATCTGCTCATCTTACACTCATAGATGTATAGATTGATATAGCTATATCTCTATATTTAAGACCACTGGGAGCTTCTTACCTCATGACGAAAGTGTTGTCAGGCCAGAAATATCACAAAGTCCTCTCGGTATCAACGACGGCTGACTTGTAGTTTTCCAAAAGTTCCCGGCTCGGTTCAGGGCTCCAGCGACGTGTCAGTCTGCAGGCTATCCGGTAAAAGTAGAAAAAAGAAAAGAAAAAAGAAAAATTGGGATTTCAAAAAGCAACAGTGGAATCCTACATGATCCTTTGCATCGTGGGTCCACTGCTGCTGAACACTCGCTCGCTGGAAGCGACTCTCTGCTTCTTGTGACGCACTCTGGTCGCTGATGCGGCAGTGCTGTGCCGCTCCTCGAGCCGCTCCGCTGCCGCTGCCGCTCTCAGCGTTCACGGCCGCACGGAACTCTCTAAAGTCCCACAGCTGGGAACCATCCCCTGATTACTTAGTTACCAAATGAGCTATTGAGGAAAAAACAGTCTCTGAATCCTGACGAGCTAAACTAAATCACTGACTGGTGCATTACACGACGCAGCTATTATTATTATTATTATTATTATTGGAAACGTTGCGTTCAAGCTCTCTAGTTGGGTCTCTAATGTGCGCTCTATTCACCATTCGTCGATTTTCCAACAGTACCTGAAGGCAGCAAGTGACGCAACTGGTGGGACGTAGCCGACGTAGCACGTACAGATTGCCCCTGACAACTGAGGCTGTGCTGTGTGTGTGTGTGTGTGTGTGTGTGTGTGTGTGTGTGTGTGTGTGTGTGTGTGTAAAACATTAATCCGGGAATATGTTTCAATCATGCCACACACACACACACACACACATGAGATGAGGTCAGCTGGGGTCAGCGGTTGCTATGAAGACTGATATGTCTTCTGGTATTTACTATGTAATGTTCTCGTCTGTCTGATAATGAACAAAGACAACCAGAGGCTGATTTCAATAAGCCAATAGCAGCTGTGCATGCTCGCAGTAATGGGCCTGAGCTCAGCTGCACCAGCTTCCTAAAGGTGCCTAGTGGAAGGCCAGAGCAGACAGGACAGGACGTCTTATGTTCATGACCCCAGTGGTTATAAAGACCAGCTCAAAGGGAAAGTTATCTTTACAAAAAAGTTTCTCACACCGCCTGCAAGTGCAAAAGGTCATGAGAACTTAACTAACAAATCAGGGTGTAGCTCCAGACGCAGCGACAGTGGCTCTGCTAAATAGTCTCAGGAAGGAACTTGTTTTAGTGGAATAGAAAACACCCCATACAATATTGTGTCCATTATATTATCTTAATCAGAGAGCAAAGCATCCTGAGAAGAACAACTGTGGAAACACACTAACTGTTCTGTTTTAAAGGAAGCTCTGTTAACCCTGGTGGTTGTCTGATGGTTTAAAAGAGGATTAGGAAAGGGTTTTCTAAAAATAAAATAAAAAGGTCTATTATGTAATGTACTTTGGTAGAACCTTTACCAGACAATAGCTGGACTTATAGGTTGATGTCAGGGGGACTTGATGCTAAACATCTGTTAGTCATTATATTTCATGTATTTGATTCTGAAACAGATGCACGTCAGACTGTGACTGACGGATGCTGGGATAGGCCTACACATCTGTATTATATCGATATCATGAGACTAGATATCCTCTTAGATTCTGGATATCATAAAATGACATAAGTGTTGTCTTTTCCTGGTTTTAAAGGCTGCATTACAGGAAAGTGATGTCATGTTCTGAACTTTTTACACACTGAGTCATAGTACCGGTTATACAGCCAGGATCTGTCCCAGGTTTCTGCCTCCTCTGTGCTGTCCACCAAATGCTTGCTGTTGTGTCTCTGTAAATGATATGGTCTAGACCTTCTCTATCTGTAAAATGTCCTGAGATAACTTCTGTTAGGATCTGACACTATCAGTAAAGTTGAGTTGAATATATATCCATATTACTGATGATTATTTATCAAAACACTCACTGTGTAAATATTTGGTGAGCTCACCAACCATACAATGTGGATATCAAGGTATTTGGTTAACACTATATGGTGATATTGGACACAGTGTGACTGTGAAATGCTCAGGAAGACCTCCTCTTCCTTCAGTCTGAGTTCATCCACTCGCTGTGAGCATGGTTCCAGCCACTCAATAGATTACCATTGTTTTTTTGGCTGGTTGGTGTAGCAAATCTACCAGCCACGTGTATATTTGACCAGCATTTGGCTGGTGGATGGTGCTAATTTTGAACCCTGCCTGTGAGAATACCACAACTGTGTCTGCCATCTGGTGCACAACCCGTGAACTCCACCTCCATCAGACCCCCACCCTGTGGAGGACCAGACTTCTCAACAATGTTCACTTACTCACTCTGTAGGCTACATGTCCAGGGGTATGTTACATCTCTGACAGCTGTTCGTACTAGTTATTATGCTGCAGATGAACATTTTACTCATCTATCATCTCTGGATATTTCCCCCGGTCTTGTATTGTATATTTTTGAGGCATTGTGTTCTCAGTCAGCTGTAGGTGCAGCCACTAGAGGGCGACATGACCCTAACCCTCCCCCATGCCCTCCCCATACAGCTCAGGGATGTTTCCGGTCCTGTGACTAAGGGTCATTTCAAAACAAAGCTCGGGCCCATTAAGCACGAGGCAAACCAAAGTTAGAATAGCGATCAGATTCAGCATCAGGGTTGATTTTTTCGATAGAAACGTTAGGCTTAATGAATGGGACCATAGCCGCTGTGGTAGTGGGGCGACGTGTTAGTAGTGATGATAGGCTACATTTTAAACTTGATCACAAATACAATCGAATAGTAATCAATAAAACAGCTTTCTGTCTGTTTGACTTACTATTAAGTATTACTCGTTACCACAAAATGTATAATATGTATAAAGCCTTCATTCTATTTAACTATTTGTATTTCTATCGGTTTTACTCCGTTGCTTCTGTGAACGTGTTCTGCTCTTGTTTTGAAACGGTGCCCCGGAAGTGTTTTCTCTGTACGTTCTCTTCGTTGATTGGCTGCGTTGCCGCTGGCGCTGATGTGGTGTTCTGAAGTGAGCGGACGGCTCGTTGATTCCGATTCTTGTCTTCCACCGGACTGACTCTCTCCGCCAGAACCCAGAACCATGCCTCACTATCACACCTGGGAGGAGTTCGCGCGCGCAGCAGAGAAGCTCTATCTGACAGACCCCATGAAGGTGAGCCTCTACATCTCAGAACCAGCTTAGCATGCTAGCTGGATAGCCTGTTAGCTGGGGATTAGCCTGTTAGAGCCGTGCGTGTGACGCTGCAGGTGTGTCACTGACGTCAGCTATTGTGTTTCCAGGTGAGAGTGGTTCTCAAGTACAGACACTGCGATGGAAACCTTTGCATCAAAGTCACCGACAATGCCGTGGTAAGTGACGTCATGTTTACCTGAACTGTTTCCGTGCGTTCATGGACATCGGAAAAACGTTTTTCCGAGTGAAAACGTCATCATTCACGTCCCTTCCTGTGGGAAACTGGGGCCAGATTTTGCTAACCGAGTTTCCCAGTTGGTGACAGCTGACGTTTGATTGAGGCGACTTTGGTTCACTGAACAGATTCCAATGACAATAAACTGTTTAGTGGACAAACGCCTCCGCTGAGAAACATACACAGACAGAACATGTTTCAGATTATTCACAAATAGGCCTATATGTATATAAAAACACAGCTTATCCATGTCCTTTCCCATTGGTTGTCCTGCAGATAACTCAAACACCTGACGATGTGCTGTTTGGATGCTCGCATAAGAAAACAGCAGCAAATGATTGTAGCCTCCATGTTTTCACCAGGTTTTCACACACCTGATGCTCAAGGCTACAGCCAACAGTTGGTGGCAGTCATGCAACAAGTTGTTATGCCAAACGCCAATATAACAGAAGAAGAAGAACACGCATCCCGACCATAGACTGTGTCGGTACACGATCCGTTCTGCACATGCGCAAAATGTTCGCGCATGCGCGGTTGTACGAGGATTTACGACACTGCACGATCTGTTCCACGCTTCCGGTCGACAGGCAAGCTAACGTTAGTTTAGCTAACAGCTAATTCGGCTAACTGCTAGCTGAGACAGCATGTAATAACTTTAAAAGACCCTCAAAATAAAACTAGAAAATAAACGTTGACATATATAACAGCTGTTACGTCAGTTCTACTTTACTTGTGCTCATTTAAAATACAATCACTCAATACTTGTCTTTATTGTTATTACTGTGAAGTCTTAATTTAGCTGTAGCCTGCTTTTCCCATTACGTTTGAGTTAACGTTATTTTAGACTGAATCTAGCTGTCAGCTAGCGGTTAGCCGAATTAGCTGTTAGCTAAACTAACGTTAGCTTCCCGGTGGAGGCTAGCCATAGGCTAGCGTGGAACAGATCGTGCAGGTCGTATGGATACGTAAAACAGTATTATCTTGCGCATGTGCAGAACGGATCGTGCAGGCAGAACGGATCGTGTACCGACAGACTGTATATATTGATCCCGGCCATCCTAACCACGTGAACGCTGGTAGTCGGAAAAACAACGTAATCACGGGGGCGGTCCCTGTTATTCCGAGGTGGCATGAACGCGCCATTAAGTAACACGTGACACCATAATGTTTCCATATTGTTAGAACACAGATACTTTGTACTCAAATACTTTGTACCTGAAGATACTTAGCTGTAATCTGTAGTTTTCTGTTGATTGATTTCATCAGCTAAATGCATCAATCACTCACAATCAGGGTTATTAAAGTAAACAAAATACAATCTATTATAACCTTGGTCACCATACAACTGTGTGTGTGTGTGTGTGTGTGTGTGTGTGTGTGTATACACATTGGCCCTCATTTATCAACCTAACGTAGAAACCAGTGTAGATATGAGCACAGAAATCATCTTACGACAGGCTTCACGTGTGATTCATGAAACGTTCATATAACACCAATCAGAGCGTAAGAATGGTCGTACATTGATAAATGCAGCGGCTGGAAACGATTGTAATTTAAATATCACATCCCTATATATTCACCCCTATATATTCTGGGTTCTGAGGCCTCGCCCCTACAATTTACGATATGGCGAGACGTAATCCGGCTGAGAAGAGACACTTTTCAGAGGTGGAGACTGAGACCCTGATATCTCAGGTTCACTATCTGGCAGCCTGAAAACTGGTATTAAAGGCTGTAGAAAGAATGGGGAATGGAAAGAGATCACTGATGCAGTCAACAGTGTTGCCGTGGTAAATCGGACTCCAGCTGAAGTTTATTTAATTTATACATCCTTGATGTATGCTATAGTCCTAATAGTAATATACAGGCTTATATTGCAATCTCTTAGGCCTACACCTACCTATATTTAAATAAACACACAGTAGCAGAGTTTATGCATGTGTTTTTTTCATGAGTCAGAGCCAGGCAACAGCTGTGAGGGAGAGCGTGTGTCTTTTTCTGCCGTGTATGGGTGATATCACTGATGCAAGACAGAGCCATCTGTCCTTAATCAATCCGATGGAGCGCTCCACCGTGGCCCGTGTGCGTACATGTGCACTGTTACCGGCGCATAGAGGTCCTCTATAAGAGCCAGATCTGCCATTGCTGATATAGTGATCAACTATAGTGATGACTTCTCCTTCTCCTGTTACTCCGGATTTCCACTGAATGCAGAACGTCTGTGGACCAGCTCCGCTGCGGAACGGCTCCGTGCTCCGCCGTCCGTCAATACGCTACTATACTAGGTCCAGATTTGTTGCGGCACGGCTGCGGCCATGACTGACAGCTGTAGTCACGGGGACCCACGAGATCTCATGAATTCACGTAGAATAGAACCAATCTCTGTTTTGGATTCTATTGTATTTTAATCAAATGTTTTTTGTGTGAAGCACTTTGTGACTCTGTCTGTGAAAGGTGCTATAGTAAATAAATTACTTACTTACTTACAAAACCAACAACAGTTAGTTTCCATCCAGAGGAGTAGAGGGGAAACTACTCTGAGCTGTGTTTTCAAGGTGTAGTGCAGGGAAATATGATCCGCCGTGAGCACGCTGGATTTTACTTTGAAAATTAACCGGATGTTTATTTTGTTTCTGTGCTCGACTTCCTGTCCCGCACTATCTGCCGTGTGCTGAATTGCTGCGGAGCTCTCCGGCGTCCGGCAAAAATAGAAGCTCTGAGTATCTGCTCCAGAGGGCTGGGACCGCCGGAGCTGGGACGGAGTAGGGACGCAGCCGTTCTGCAGTCAGTGGAAATACACACATTGACTTTAATGGAAACCTAATGACTCCGTTGATGTTCCGGAGCAGATCCACAGCCGTTCCGCATCCAGTGGAAATTGCCGGTTAAACTGATTACATGCTGCACTGCAAGTCCACACTGACTCGAAAACTTGCGTACACGAGTTCAGACTAGATGTGAGATTTTATCGCAGCCTACGCTCACGTTCAAATTGATAAATGCCTTGCTTTGCGTAGGAATCGGCGTACGCCTGTCCTACGCCTGTTTTAGGTCGTATGCACGTTTCATAAATGAGGGCCATTGAGAATGACATACTTCTCTGTAAAAGTGGAAGTTGTTGTTTAGGGGTCCATGTTTGATATGTGACTACAGGTATAGTAATGTGAGATTATTGTCAGCCCGTTGACGGTAATGGTGCTGTAGCTATCATTGTCCTCATGTAGTCTTTTGTCCGTCCCCACAGTGTTTACAGTACAAAACAGACCAGGCCCAGGACGTGAAGAAGATCGAGAAGCTCCACGGGAAACTGATGAGACTCATGGTGTCCAAGGAGACGCACAGTGGCTCCATGGAGACGGACTAAAATGCTCCAGAGCAGCGGACACAACGGTTGTTAGAGCACAGGACCATCACAGTGCCATGTGGAGTCTGGGGGGGGGGGGGGGGTCTGGCTGTGTACATGGATGTCATACCACCAGAGATGTGATAGAAATATACATGAAAATATTTCTTTTTTTTTTATGAGACTTTCTTCAATAAAAATCCCATTATCCTGCTTTTCCTTATCAGGCATTGTGATCACATCCCTGATGGTATGACTCTAAAAAAGGTGAATGTAGGCTGCTGGGAGTCGTTGGGGGGGGGGGGGGAGTGTGGGACAAATCCTCAGCTGCAGTGTGAGCAGCTCTGGCTCCTTGATTTCTTTACAGGAGCTGCATTTAATTTCAGTTTTAAAGAGGACGAAAAGGACAGGCATGGAGACCTTACATGTCTTTTCTATTCACATCTGTGTAGCGATGTTGGATTCAGTTTCAGCACAGCGGTTGGTTCCTTTTTGTTTTTTCCTCCTGGACTTGTGCCACACAACTGGAGCAGGAGCTTCTGATTGGCTGGCGACAGTGTGGAGGAACCCCACACACCTCCTAATGCCATTTTGTCGACTGAGAATCATTGTTACTTGTTCAATAAACATTTATTTACCCCAGTACAGCCGGTGTCTCTCCTGTAGTCATCTGGTGTTGTGTTTATGAACCATAAATGTCTGCATGATTAAGGCTGTGTTCACACACATTCGGACGCTCCGGTGAAAATGCAGATCTTTCCATTTATTTGAATAGGGGTAGTGTGTTTAGGCTGCAGCGGTGGAGGCTGAAAAACTGCAGCAGCTCAAGGAAAAGTTGCAACAGATTAAACTTCTGGAGAAACCTCCCCCGTGTCCCGCTGCTGTGGCCAGTCATGTGCACGTGGATCAGACTTGTCGTGTTTTGAGGTGGTGTGAGAGTCCTGTACAGGAAACATCTCTGCCTCTATCGCTGCCACAAGAAAGTTTTAAAACACCAAACACAAGCTCTGAACTGCCCGGGAGTTTGTGGAACAGCTGACTGTTTCCTCAGTCTCCGTCTTTTTTCTTTCTCTCTTTCTCCGAGAAATGAACTGCCTTCAAGTGTGGAAATGTCCAGATCTATAAACCATCTGATGGAAAATACAGTAACTGAGAAACACAAAGTCTACTTGTGCTACATTGGGGGGTTAAAGAACTCAACAGGACGTCCCATTTCAGTGACACTCCCAATCACTGATGGCTTGCTTTGGTGTGAACCATAGGCTGGTCTGAAGCTCTACGGGACGTCCCGTGTTGGGTAATGAGAAAGCTGAGCAGTGCTCTGAGGAAAGAGAATAACAAAAAGTTGCATGATATAGTTCTCTCTCTGTCCTTTTATGTCTGTCCTTTTAATTGGGTTGTATGTTTTTAAATAGACCTTGAGTCAAACAATAAAGCTATCATCATCATCATCTTAAAACTGAACAATGTTCAATATTAATGGTAGAAAAGTGGTGAAATATTGCTTTACAGTTTTCCCTGGTCTCTGCGCTGTGAAGAGAATTTGTTCATTCTATATTTCGGGTGAATGATTTGATTTGAACTGCAGTAATCTCCTGAGTTATTAACTCAACCTACTTTTTCCACTTCCGCAAAGTACTACATTACCCATCATGCACCTCTGGTATTTCCCCACGGCCAGTCAGTCAGGTCTCGGGATGAAGTGTTTCCCTTCTTCATGCTCGCAGAATAACCAGCAGCACACGGGTTGGATCACTTGTCCGTGGACATTAACTCAGTAGGTGAGTAACTAATGGTACTGTGAGCTACTAAGTAACGGTAAAGTAACGGTATAGTAACGTTACAGTGGGACTGGAGGAGTGACGGGCTGGACGGGACCAGCAGAGAGAGTTTTAATACATTTATATATTTTACTTTACTCAAACTTGTAGGCCTATATATGTATTTTTTTCCTCATCTTATTATTATTGAATTGTATTATTCGCTTTGTCACTATTGTTTTCCTGACATTCATGCCAATAAAGCAATTTGAATTTGAGAGAGAGACTATTGATCCCAAACTACATTATCATTACCGAGATCAGCTTACGTAACATCACCGTGAACTTTAGTCCGAGTCCGGGGAACGCTGCTGTTTGGCGCTAATGGGTGCAGTAATGTAGCCAGGGGCTGATCACGTGTCCCATCCTAATCCTGTCAGCTGGCCAGTGGCCACAGCAACGCTGACACTTCGTTTTCTCTGAGCTCATTAAACTACACCGCAGTCACTCCCGCTGCACACTTTAATGATCCTTTATGATTCCATAATAACGGTCTTTTATAAAGTTAGAACAACTCTTTAATGGTGCAGTCATTACGTCATCATCAGGATGATAAACAAAAATATCTAAACGTTTGAATGTAACATTGTGTTTTAATGATGGCCATGTCAAATATCTAAGTCTCTAGTTTTCAATCATCCATCTCAACCCTGTCTGACCCTCCCTGTTCCTATCCCTGCCTCCCCATCCCTGTCTCCCTGCCTCCCTGTCTCCCTGTCCCTGCCTCCCTGTCTCCCTGCCCCTGCCTCCCTGTCCCTCCCTGTCTCCCTGTCCCTGCCTCCCTGTCTCCCTGCCTCCCTGTCCCTCCCTGCCTCCCTGTCCCTCCCTGTCTCCCTGCCTCCCTGTCCCTCCCTGCCTCCCTGTCCCTCCCTGTCTCCCTGCCTCCCTGTCTGTCCCGTGTCCTTGCAGCATGTTGACCGAGGTGCTGGTTGCTCTGCTGGTTGGAGGGCTGCTCTACTTCCTGGTCCAGAGGAGCAGGACCCAGGTCCTGAGGACAGAGGACGGCTGGTGGGGGGCCGGCGCCCCCCCTGATGGAGGGGAGGACATCACCATTCGTCCCTTTACAGTCAGCACCAGTGCTGAGGAGCTGGAGGTTTGATTCCCTCTCCGTCTGTCTCGCAGTCTGTCAGTCATGCAGTCCTAGCCGTCCCTCATGCTGTCCCTGTGTCCCTGTGTCCCAGGACCTGTACAGGAGGATAGACCAGACTCGGCCTGTCCCCTCTCTGGAGGACAGCCACTTCACCTACGGCTTCAACTCCCAGTGCCTGCACACGGTGCTGTCTTACTGGAGAAATGGCTTCGACTGGAGGAGACAGGTGGACAGACTCAACCAGTACCCGCACTTCAAAACCACCATCGAAGGTGAGCAAGCTCTGCACACCATAAAATGCTTTTGCTTTCCTTTTTTAATAAAATTAAATAAAAAGTAGCCCATCATGATCCAAGCATGTGCAAACAAAATGCCATGAATTGCATTATTAATATTTCAATATGAAACGCTAATATTTTTAAGCACAGTGCCCCTACATTTGGTTGCCAACGTACAAAAAGCATGTCAGAGCAAGGGCCAGACATATGAACAGGACACTGTGTCGCTGAGTGAATGATGAATTCACACGATTGGTTGGAGTGTGTGTGTGTGTGTGTGTGTGTGTGTGTGTGTGTGTTCCCCATAGAATTGGTGCGAGACATGTAGACCCACTAAAATGCTCCAGATTAGCAGAGACATGTATGCTAACGTCAAGGAATTGATTTTAAATTCCGGATGACATCCCTGCTGAAACATTGTATAGTTGTATAGTTTTTGGTTTAGAAGTCTTTATCGATGATTTCTGTCAGTATAAAGTCCCGCTACATATGCAGTAGTACAGAGACAGCTACAGTACAGCACATGTGAGGAGATCGCTGACCAATCAGAGCAGACTGTTCTTTTTAAAGAGACACAGGGGAATACAGGTGCAGGCTGCAGCAGCTATGGGCAGGATGAACATGTGAGGAACAGGTGAGGGAGCGGTTCCGCGGCGTGTGGCGTTTACATGTCAGAGCTGACATCAGCCCTGATGTAAAAATTCAAATAAATCATAAAATCACAGGCAATTAAGTGATATTCCTGCAGTGGAGGTCTTGACATAAAATTAAGAGTCCTCTTTGTCTGGGACCGAGATATCAGCTCCTAAAGTCAAACGAGCATCCACAATCTCAAGTTTCATTTCTTCATTTTGTCGTTTATCGCCACCTTGGTCTACTTCATCTGCCATTTTCCCGTTGTCGATCTCCATAGATATGTGGCCGATGTCCATGAAGACTCCAGTTACCACTGCACAAAGGATAGACAAACCATTTCAAGGATAAATACAAGGAGAGATAGTAGAATGCAGATATACTAGTGAAATAATAGGCATGTAATATCACAAAGGAATCAAGGGGTGATCGCAACATTCCATAGATTGTTTGGTCTCCACTGCTGACACACTCCTGAAGAAGATATGTGCTACCTCTAACCTGCATCCTCTAACCATCATCCAGGCATTGATATCCACTACCTGCATGTGAAGCCCAAGACAGTACCAGAGGGATCCACCGCTCTTCCTCTGATCATGGTGCACGGCTGGCCCGGCTCCTTCTATGAGTTCTATGGGTTGATCCCTCTGCTAACAGAACCATCAGACCCAAGCCACCTTGTGTTTGAGGTGGTGTGTCCCTCCATACCAGGCTACGGTTTTTCAGAAGCGCCACATAAGAAAGGTGAGTCTGGAAAGGTTGTTTTTTTTTGCAGACATGGGAATATATTAATACCAGATGTGGGAATAGAGTGAATATGCAGATCACATGTACTTGTACATGCAAGGTTATTGGAAACAGCACTGATGAAAAGAAACCGTTAATCCCAGAATTTGACTTGACGATTGAAATGTCCATTTAAAAAAACTTGACGTGTGTTTATACAGGCTTTGATTCCGTGTGTGCCGCACACATCTTCCACAAGCTGATGAAGCGTCTGGGCTTCCAGCAATTCTACGCTCATGGAGGAGACTGGGGCTGGCTGGTCACCACCAACATGGCTCAGCTGGAGCCCAGGTAACACACACACACACAAAGTCTTTAGAGATGCTGAAATAAGGTCTTACTCCAGTTATTCTCTCCAGGAGCGTCAGAGGCTTGCATGTGAACTTTGCCCCGCCCTCCAATCCGGGGCTGCCCATAACCCTGTCCATCATGCTGGGCCGTCGCTTCCCCAAGCTGTTTGGCTTCACTGACTTGGACATTGAGCGTCTCTTCCCCTGCATGGAGAAACTGGTGGTGGAGTCCATCAAAGAGTCTGGCTACATGCACATCCAGGCCACCAAGCCTGACACCGTGGGTAAGGACCTGAAAACAAGATCCACAGTCAGTCCAGTCTAAAAAAAAAAAGGTCCATAGAATCTCTTTTTAATCAGCAAATTCATCTCCCCCTTCAGGTCGAGGACTGAATGATTCCCCAGCGGGTCTGGCTGCCTACATCTTGGAGAAGTTCTCCACATGGACGAGCCGCGACTTTAGGGACCTGGAGGACGGAGGACTCACCAGGTACAGAGAACACAGCAGAACATAATGGAGCCAGTGCTGCTCATAGTCCGCTGGATAAGTACAAACACGCAAACAGTTGTGAGTAGCATCAGTGGCAGTAGCACATGTATGTATCAGCAGCAGCCAGGCTCCTCTGTCGCAGTACTATCCCAAAATATTCACATAGACAACAGATGATGGGCTCCTCATTACTGTAACCTCTGTGTGTGTGTGTGTGTGTGTGTGTGTGTGTGTGTGTGTGTGTGTGTGTCTTGCAGGAAGTTCTCCCTGGATGACCTGCTGACTAACGTGATGATCTACTGGACGTCTGGCTGCATCGTCTCCTCCATGAGGTTCTACAAGGAGAACTTTGGCAAAGGCCTTTACGCGCCTCACTCTAAGTGCGTGATCCAGTGTTCTGGTGCTGAAAGAGCAGATGTTCAAAGTGACAGGGCCAACTCGTTATAATGCTACCAAACATGAGTCACAAATAACCTTTCAAAGCACATACAATGAAAAGATCAACGTTGAGCAGGACTGTACCAGTCATCCTGTTGCAGCATGCAGATCATTGGCTGACTGTGCTGGCCTGTTGGCTGATGTTCCCAGCAGTACAGCCAGCAGTAGACCCCCCTGACTCGTCAGGTGAAAGGGTGTGGCTGAGGTGATAACATGTGTGATGTCTCCTCACAGGATCCCTGTGGACGTCCCCACTGGCTTCGCCTGCTTCCCCAACGAGCTGATGCACACTCCCAAACTGTGGCTTAAACAGAAATACCGCAACCTGGTGGCCTTCACGCCTATGGCCCGCGGCGGCCATTTTGCCGCCATGGAGGAGCCCCAGCTGATGGCCGAGGACATCCAGAACTTTACCAAGATAGTGGAGAAGCACCGGGCTGTGTAGTGATGCAATAATATGACAGCTAAGATTAGAAACCTGTGCTCACTGACCAATGACACACCTGCCATGCTGTCTTAATACCCATAAGGCAGTAGGTGAGTCAAAGCTTCAAAACAAGAGCACTTATTGAAATAAAAATAAAATCTATTTCTCTAATCTATGACATGACCCAAAGTATATGGGCCAAATTATTAAATCTGAAGGACACGGTGAATGAATGAAGGTGCTGATGATATAGTTATGCTGCGTTAATACGAGACGATGTGTGAAACTTTAACAGTGAAAGAAGCTAAACGGACAGAGCAAAAGGTGAATTGATTGGATTAGTTGTCACAATGGGCGGGTTATTATTAGTTCAGTGCTATTCAAGTTCTGCAGAAAAGCACTATAGCAGGTGTTGCTGTGGTTTGGAGGAGGAGCTGTGCTGGGGGTCCCTAACACTTCCACAGCTACACGAGACGAGCACTGATGCCTCCCTCAGAACTCTCCTACAACTTCCTCAGCCTTGTAGTATTAGTATGACACAGTTTACTCGGCAGCTGCAGATGGGAGGTCAGGGGCCACCTGGTGGTATTGTGTTGAAAGCCTGGACAAGGTGCCAGACATTCCTCTCACTGATAACACGGAGCCTCAGACCTCTAAGTTAGGCTGGATTTCTTACAACTCATTCCTCGTCTTTAATGTAAAACACAGCTGTTTTTGATTTTGCATTCACTTTACATCCTCTCTCTTTGATTGACTTTGATTTGCTTCAAATACTACAATTCACACTGCTTACTTTGTTGATGTACCAACTGTGAAAATAAAGAGTTAATCACTATGTTGATCTTGAAGAAGCTGATTCCCATCTGTACTGCTGAAAGTGATTTAGTTAAATGGTGAAAATGATTTGGTTATATTTAGAAAAGTAACATTCACAGCCACCACACAAGGGTAGATAATGGTGCTTTCTGGTGAGGTGACCAGTTCTATTAATGCTGCTGTGTTGACCGTAAACAGGGATGCAAAATAAAAGATTCATAAAGCGAAGACGATGAAAACTGAAAATGCGTCATGCGTCGTGTTACAGATGTGTTCATGTAATCTCTGTGGAGTACTGGAGTTATAAAGCATGTGCAGAGTGTTGTGATGTGCATCAGTCCGTCTCCAAACGGGCTTCCTGTCCTGACGAGGCTGTTGTTGAACATGATGGGATGCCCTGAATGTCTTCAACAAACCAAAAGCCTCTCTTTGGTAATGGTCAATGTCGCAGTGCCCCGGGCTTCCAGCCCCGCCCCTGTCCAGTTGTGAGCAGAGCTCTGAGTTTCCCAAGCCCCCCAGTGCCCTGGTTCGGGACACCCTCCCAGTGCTGCACTCCCCCAGGCCTGACTGCCTGCCGCCTGCTCTTCTTGGCAGCAAACAGCCAGGGGAGGATCAGGATGAGCGGGCGGCTGAGATAAGGACCACATGAAGTTCCCCACATTACCTCACCCGATAAGGAAACAAGCAGAGACAGCCGGAGAGAGAGAGGGTCAGACTGGGAGGAACTCTCTGGGTGGACTCTGATGCGCAGAGAGGCAGACAGGGATTGTGGGTTTTTTAGGGGTCTGAGTGGAACTGGGCACCCACAGAGAGAGAGGTGGAGATCCTTGAACAGGACGTCCTCAGTAGCTACAGAATGATTTCAGCTGTTGTTGAGCCAGTTTTTACACCAGATGTCTAAAATGCTCCGATGGAGAGATGAGCTCAGACTGTGTGTTTACCAAAGCACTTAGTGGATGATACTTCCACAACAAACACGGGAAAGCAAACCTCCTTCCAGCCAATGAAAATAGACTGAGCCAAAGTGAATTCAGTGTTCCGGCGAGTCTGCTCCAGCGCTTCGGCAGCAGCCATGGCTGTGAATCCTCTGGAAGGTCTCATGTCGGTCGCAGCGAGGCACCAGCTGGTCTCCAGCCCCACAGCTGAGCCACAGAGGCAGCAGCAGAGCCCAGCATCCCTGCATGCACTCAGGCACAGCACACGCAGCAGCCGGGAGCCCAGGAAGTGGGTGAGTCTCAACCTCAAAGACTGAGCAACCTTCATCATCCGGATATAAAAGGGAAAATGGCAAGGAAAGCACTTAGTCAAATGTAATCCCTCACAGGACAACTCTGGTGGTAGTGAGAGCAGGCAACACTTAAACTACGCCACTAATCCACATCACACTAACTTATTAGTGTGATGTGGATTGTTTAAGATATGTAGAGTTTAAGAGGAATCTCCCTTTTTCATGAAGGATTTGATTTAAGAGAACTTAACTGAAGTTCAGTTAACTTGTCTAAACTAACGAAGGAAGAGCTGTGGAGGACTGAAACTGATTTGTGCTTGTCAAGCCCGTTTCACATGTTCAGGAGCCGTTCTGAGGAGTTTGTCCTGTTTTAACACACAGCAGAGAAACTGTTCTCAATAGTAATCTCATGTCTGAGCGCTAACGTATCTAACAGCTACAAGCACAAGTTATTCATTTTCATTTTCTCTCAGTGCCATAAAAGTCAGTAGAGATTGTATAGTTAAATGTGTGACCAGTTAATAATAATAATAACCATAATTCTCCATAATAATCCATAATAACCATTCGTCTCTAATGAAAGTCAGAATTATGAAAGAGGGTTGAAACTGGATCTGATGGTTCTGTATGCAGATATTACACACTGCAACAGGAAGTTGTATTTTAGAATGAACTAATTAGCAGAATGTGCAATGTTATTTTATCAAAGTAAGTAAAAGGATATTTTTCATATTGGGACAGAATCACTTTTCTGTGTCACTGTATTCTCATGTCTCCAAGCCAGGTGAACCTATTTGATTGACTGTAAACATGTCTTCTGCTGCAGGTGCAGTCTGTGTGTGGGTCCAGGTCAAACTCTGGTTCTGGTTGGGAGTCTGCGGTCCAGTCCAGGACACTGAGGAGTCAGCACTCCCCAGAAAACGCAGCGCGAGAGCGGAGCCGCGTTCGCAACCTCCGCCAGGCCTTCCACAGCCTGCAGGTACCCGGACGTTCACTCCCACCCTTTCACTGAGTAAACACTGAACATGAATATTCACTCTGAGCATTCCCTGCACATCTGTGTCTTAGCACCTGCTTCCTGTTTGGGTGTTGAATTCAGTTTGATGAATTTATTTTGATGGTCTTGAGTGTTTTGCATGTATACAATGACAGACTGTGCCTTATCATAGAAAACAGCTAGATGGAGTTATAATCAACTCTTGAACCAGAACCCTAGCCTGGAAACCAGAGCAATCTGCCAGCTCACCTTTCATTTGCTCTGACAGATACGTTCAGACAGACTTCCAGCCGACCTGGCCCTGGGCAGACCAATCACAACTGTTTATCTCACATGGGGTGGGTTTAAGACAATGACTGACAGAGGAGCGTCATGATTGAACGTAGTCTCTGTCCAGCGCACCACACCAGGCTTTCTCCTTCTTGAAAACGGACCAAGCACCACCTGAACTTGCATGGTCGCTCAGAGCCTCGCCGTTTCGTTGCTCTGATTGGTTGTAGGCCACGTTTCATTGCTCTGATTGGTTGTAGGTCTATTCAATTCCGGTCAGAGGCATTTTGGTCTGTGCCGTAGATAATGCCCCTTGAAAATTGAAAATGCATTAAGAGGTTCCAGACTTATTAGTGAATTAGTGTGGTGATATCAGGCTACCAGAACACTGACGATAGTAACCCTAAAGACCTAAATCCCTAGCAACAGGTAGCATTACAACACCAACAATTAAAGAGATGATCGGTGATTGGTTCTTCCTACGGCTATATTAAAGGACAATTCCGGCGCAAAACGAACCTAGAGGTTAATAACAGATGTGCACCCACTCGATCGCTCTCTGGGACATGTTTTCATGCTAATCGAATGTGTTTCTAGCTTGAAACAAGCTAGCGCGGACCGCTGATTAGCTTACAACCAGAGATGGGAAGTAACAAAGTACAAATACTTCGTTACTGTACTCAAGTAGATTTTTCTGATATTTTTACTTTACTATTTATTTTTGTGCCGACTTTTTACTTTTACTCCTTACATTTTAACATGAATATTGGTACTTTCTACTCCTTACATTTTACAAAATTGGCTCGTTACTTTAGTTTCAAATAATTTCAGTGGAGTTACCGTTATTATTTTTCATGTCATCAATACCAAATTCAGTCTAATTGGATGGGAATATACGTTGCACTTGACGCACCACTACAAGACGACTAGACAGATTTGGCGGCATTCATTCGCGGCAAATCACTGCGGCTTGATGGCGGTAACATTAGCACGTAGTAGTATGTACAACGACATGACTGAAAATGAAGAAAACAGAGATCCCAGAGATTCGGCAGACAAGCAGAAAGACATTCCCAATCATCCTTGGCCTTATCTGAGAGAGATGTTTGAGATAGGAGGCATCAAGTATGACTAGTTGTAACTCTAAAAGTATGGGGAATGTCTGTTTAGTAATTCATATTTTATCCTTTATTTTCTTTCCAGAAGCCATATTTGAGCACACACATACATGTAGATTCCATTAAATGTTAAGGGGAAGATTAAAGAGAAACTGGATCTGTGAATTCTCACAGAGTCACAATTGCATTCATATTTTGCTACTCAGTCAGAATCTTATTAACCTGGAGTCCCAGTCTCTGTCACAATGATCATATACTGTATGTGATGTTTTAGGCCTATTGGCAGACATCCATTTAAAATGTAGCCAATGGCATATAAAGAGCCTTTTTTCCATGTCCACTGAAGTTTCTCAGCTTGCACTCTAGTAACATTTGTGTGGTCCAGGTAGCTTAGCATAAAAAATGGTTGTCATTCGCAAGGCTACTTTTACTTTTATACTTTAAGTACATTTCCAAGCCTGTACTTTATTAATTTTACTTGAGTAAAGCAGTTAAATCAGTACTTCTACTTGAGTATTTTTTAACACAAGTATCTGTACTTCTACTTGAGTACGGGAAGTGAGTACTTTTTCCATCTCTGCTTACAACGCAGAAAGACAGTAGCTCCCAAGACGGCGGCCGCCTGTATACGAGAACGCGACTGTCTTTATAATCTATCTTTTTAATAAACTGTCTGTACACTTACAAAGTTCTCAATGCTTCGGTTGACATTTAGGGACCCTCATTATGCTACCGTTGAAGTTTGGTGATATTTTGAGCCTTTTTAGTGGTATAAATAGCGATTTGTTTTTACTTTCCCTGTGCCCTGAATACTAGCGTTGTAAGCTAATCAGCGGTCCGCGCTAGCTTGTTTCAAGCTACAAACACATTAGATTAGCATGAAAACATGTCCCTGAGAGCGATCGAGTGGGTACACATCTGTTATTAACCTCTAGGTTTGTTTTGCGCTGGAATTATCCTTTAAGGCGATTTGCACTGACTTCCTATCAGAACAGAGATGTTAATCACAGTGACCAGGGAATTTTAGACCAGGTCGTCGTCTCTTTGCCGTGGATCCAATGCCCTGCATCTCCTTCCTCCACATGCCTGCTCAGCAATACTCTGCGCTCCATCAGAGTAGTTAACATTCTGGATATGATTTGGATTGTAATATTAAAGTTATACAAATATTAATTGAGTTATTAAATTCTAAAGTGTGGCCTAGATCTACACTCAGTATAACTTCTGTTGTGTTGTGATTTGAATTGAGAAGAGTTCCTCTGTGGCGTTGAGGCGATAACTATTGCTTCGACACAATTCTT
Organism: Sander lucioperca; assembly: GCF_008315115.2. NCBI lineage: Eukaryota > Metazoa > Chordata > Actinopteri > Perciformes > Percidae > Sander > Sander lucioperca. The sequence continues at coordinate 14,803,529 of NC_050191.1, forward strand.
GGAACAACTCTTCACACACACAATTTTAAAAACTCACACCAACAGTACAAACATCTAGCTTATCATTTTTGTATTTATGAGGTCAACACACAATAATCAACATTTCTGTAAATGTACCAGTGTTAGCCAGCAGGCTAATGTTGAACTGTAGTGCTAGTTACCTAGCATGGTGGGAGGAGACCCAGCAAACACTAAGCGGATTGACCCTGATTCTGATTGGTGTAACCATTTTGAGGCTTCAGCTGGATTCATACTATATTTTCTCTTTTTGTGTTTTTCTTGTTGTTCTGCCAAAAACAACAAACAGGAGCTTCTTGTTGTCGTGAGATCGACATTTTCTTTCCTAATGCTCAATTTTACATCGTACAGCTCACAAGATTGAATTAAAAACTAGACGTGGTTGAAGGTGTCTCTGTTATTAGCATATGATGTGTTTAACCTGAATGATTCCTCCTCTGTCCTCAGGCTGCTCTGCCCTCCGTCCCCCCAGACACCAAGCTGTCCAAGCTGGATGTCCTGCTTCTGGCTACCAACTACATAGCTTACCTAACAGAGACACTGGACCAGGGGGGGGCGTTGGCTGAGCACACGCTGCCCTCCCGGCCGGGTGGATACCTGCATCCTGTTAAGGTAAGGACAGGAACAATCAACGTGCTCACTCTTCTTCATGGTCAAAGACTTCATATCTACTGTATGTATCTCACTTTGTCACACACCCTATGTCTGTAACCAACAACATTACACGTGTCTGTCAGGTGCACAGACAAAGACTGTAATATTAGGGTTAGATAACTGGCTCATTTTAGTTCAATACTACTCAAATAAGGGGCTTAAGTTAAAGGTCACAGCATTGAATGGAAGGTGTTACGCTAGTTGTGGGGTCAGAGTGACTGACGGACACCACTGATCATCAGTACAGGCTTGTGTTTTCCTCCTTTCACTTGACTTTTGTGTTTCTGCAGTTTGTTGTAGATTGCAAATCAAACAGATAGAGCTAACATATATAACATACATTCATATAGCTGGGCTGACAGAGCTTTTACCATCACAGCCTCCTCCCTCTGGAACTCCCTACCAGACACATCTGGGACTGGACTGACCCGGACACTTTCACATCACTTCTCAAAACACACCTCTGTGGATTAGCCTTCCACCTATAACAGTATCACATTTCATCCACTGCTGGTTGCTGGTTTTATTGTTTCAGTTGCCCCTAAGCTTGTACCACAATTCTGGGTAAGAAAACACAGCAAATCCAGCAAAACACACACAGCAGAAGCAAAGCAACGAAAGCAGCAAAAACAAGTAGCAAAACCGCAAAAGCAGCAGAATAAGCGAAAACTGCCAAACAAAGGCAGTCAACTTAACCTATGGCAGCAGATCCAATGACAGTGAAGCAAAGAAGCCTAGTAAAGTCATTACTTATCTTAGTTTTTAGCAGTCTAGCAGTAAGTCTCCTCTGAAGTCTTATGCACTCTTAACTAAAGTAACTGTCTCCAGGTGTGGAGGCCCCACCCTTGCTGATCAGTTAACAAAGCCCCTGGTGGTGATGGCTCTGCAGTGGAGAGTGGTTAACCACAGATCATCAACCCACACTTCACACTAAGCTTGCTTCATTTCCCTAAACAGTTTCATTCAGAAGAAGCAGCAGAGCCAACAGTGTTTGTATTGTTCCTGAATCATTTTACAGATATAGGGTACTTTACTACACTGTCCTCTACTGTCTTGTCTTTGTTTAATGGTCAATGTAATGTGTGAGACTTTTTATTAGCTGTAAATATAAATATTCACCAAAAGGTGAAAGTGTTAGGCAGCCAGTTTAGCCTGAGAGCTTACAGTATATTGGTACTTTTGTCCTGATGGGTTTACAGCAGTGTGTGGGGCTAATCATATTAGCATGAAGAGCTCGTTTCAGTCCCTGCTCACACACGCACGCACGTGCGCGTACACACACACACACACACACACACACACACACAGACACGCACAAACAGCTGATGCATCCTGTAAAGGCTCATCATTTGAAGCATGCTGAGTGATGACATGGCCTCAGATGGCTTTCTACATTAGGTGAAGCTGCCTACAGTCCAGATGATTTTCTAACAGTGTGTTTGTCTCTCTGTCTCTGTCCTCAGAAGTGGCCCATGCGTTCCCTGCTCTACTGTGGCAGCGTGGGAGAGCTGCTGTCAGGAGTCCCAGCCAATCAGATGCCTCAACCTGGACGGGACGGGGCACAGACACTGACCCCCGCTGCAGAAGCAGAGCGGGAGTGATAGCAGAGCCCAGGACAGGACTCTCCCAGGGTTAGCTCCAGTGATCAGTAACCATCAGAAGCTACATGCTCCCCCCACCCCCCGAAGTCAAAGCAAGGCAAACATTTGAATATTCTGGAGGGAGATAAAAAAGCAGCAGTGGTTGGTTGGTCTAATATTATAATATAATAATATATAATAACAATGAAGGACAGTGAGCATGTTTAGCTGGCTTCATTTCACATCTTGATTAAACACAAAAATGTATGTGCAAAAGCCTGCAATTAATTATTTATTTATTGTCTGTATAATGCACCCACACACACACCCCCACACACAGACAGACAGACAGAACTGAAAACATGACCTCCTTAGCAGAGGTAAAAGACCATAGACAGTTCTTTAATAAAACACTTGTTTTCAGCAGAGAATATTTCGTGTAATAACCTCCAGCTGGGCAACATGGCGGTAAGAAGAGAGCCATTCTCTCAGGAACAGTGCATGTTCTGGGTCTTAGTTAGCGCTAACAGGAGGTCTACATGTAGCGTCACTCAGTAGTGATCAGTAGAGTGGCAGGGCCATCAACGAACAGTTCATGTCCAACCCTGGGACTGAAATGAAGGGTTGAGTTTCTACATCAGTGCCCTGTGGGACACACCTCAAGCTCCGGCAGGAAATAAAGAGAAAGTCTTCCATGATTATCTGAGCTTTAGACAGGAACATATTTAATATGAGGAAATAAAAAGGCTGCTTCACTTGACTAATAATGCCACAAATCACAGACAGCGTGCAGCCTAATATCCAGATTCAAAGCTTGTACAGCGTTTTATTCTTGACACGTTACCATCAATGTATTCACGTGTTTCTGTCTGATCCTTTTATTTAGATGTTTCTGCTGTGTGTGTGTGTGTGTGTGTGTGTGTGTGGGGGAGTGAGAGAGGAGGCTTGTTGTAGGAACACAGCTGCTTTCTGATCACTTCATATCTCTGCAGTAATGGCCACTTAGTTCTCATTACAGCTGCCACAGAATGTAAGCTTACTTTGAGTAAAACACCGTCTACAACAACAGCTTATGTGTGTGTGTGTGTGTGTGTGTGTGTGTGTGTGTGTGTGTGTGTTAAAACCTCAGAATTGCCACAGAGCCCAGCACACTTTTAGATCAAAGCTCATTAAAGATCAATTTTAAGGATATTCTAGTCTTTGAATAGTCAAATCAAAAGGATTGTTGATCCTCTGGCTCCATGCACCTGACACTACTTTGTGAAAAGAGTTCACACCTTTACGTGATGAAATAACACATGACATCCTGATATTTCATGTGTTTCTGTAAGTAGGTCAAAACTGTAAGCAAGTTCAAAGTAAAAGTATCCACCACAATAGTTACAAATATACACACAGTTTGACAGCTGCTCTCCCTTTTTCACAGTATTTGTAGTTTCTGTATCTCAACTCATAATTTACTGAGTATCATATCTTATTGCTGTATGATTACACTGTAATTGCAGAATAAGAGCTCAGCACTAAAAACAATCCAATAATTCATGTAGATATGTGTGTAGACTAGATGGAAGAAGCTCTCTCCTCCTTGAACAAGATGGGCTTGGCTCCACGAGCAACAGGCCAGCGTTCAAGGCTAGCTCTATAAATCTGTCCAGAGGGGGCCGGCTGCCCGAGTTCCCCTGCACCGAACACTACTCGGCCAGAGGTTACAGAAGGACAGGAGAACCAGACCAGACCCACTGCTGCATTTATTAACTGCAAAGAGACCAAGACATCATTGTGAAAAGCTTACTGTGCCATGGTCCTGGTTCTAACACAGACACACTTCAGTATGGTCAGTATCACCATCCTGTCAGCCAGCCAATCACTTACACATCAGCCAGGTCTTCTTTTTAATGAGATATAGCAAGGTCCAAACTATGTAATCCTTCTCACAGGACTTACAAGCCTCATCTGTCCAAGCCTTCTGTATAAAACAGTTGTAGCAAAGGATAGTAAAACTGAGTTACAATAGATTACACAGGAACAAATAAGGACCAATAAAAAAATTTAAATATAGGTTTACACCTCAAATGTCAAACTGCAGCTTTTATTCAGAAAATGTATCCAGTGCAGACGCTTCTTTCCATTTATAAACGGAAGTCTTCGGACACTTCAACTTCCCTCAGTGCCACACTGAACACTCACACTGGAACTTTCAATTGTTTCAGCACTTCCAGCTTTCCATTCCTAAACTGGACTGACACCTCTCAGGTCTTCACATGCAACTGTTCCTGGACCTCCACTTCAACTCCTTTCTGCACTTCTTCTTAAACTTCACTCAACTAAATCTATCGCTACTGCCGCTGCTAATGATTCCAGTGTTTCCACTAAGGCTGGGCAATAGTGATAGTAATATGATCATGTATCATCTTTCAATGGAATCTGTGTTGTGAAAAAATCTGATTGAGATTTGGTGATACGCAGTTACGTTGTCATAATTGTTAGTAACAAGCACATTAACTTCTCAGGAAGTGTTCTCTGAAATACCTCCTGAGGGAATATCATTTGCAGTTTTGGTTTCCTAATAAAACTTTACATTACCCACAGTTCAATGTGATTATTGTCAACTGGATTACATATGAAGATATGAAAGGACCTTTAACGGGGAAGAAGATTTCAGCCAGGTTGGCCACTGAACATTTTCAACTGCTATTTTCTTTCAGTGAATTTAGCTGAATTAAATTCAGTGGCCACATGGAAACATCAGAACTCTGTAAGGAATGTATCATCTATTTGAAATGTTTAATTCTAGTAGAATTTTAATTGTATTCTCCGTAATTGACACCAGTTAATGAGTTAATGTGCTCAGTGTAGCTACAGCATACATTATAGCAGGTGCACCATGCACGGCAGACCTGTGGCTCTGTGTGTGTGTGTGTGTGTGTGTGTGTGTGTGTGTGTATGGTCATGCTTCCATGTAAAGACAGCTATTTCTGCCACTGGAACAGGTTCAAGAAGTCTGCCCCCTCATCCCCTCATGTTGGGAGATAATCAACATATTTTCCCTATCTCCTGCTCATTATGGCCGGGACACGCTGATTCCACGCTGGATTTATGGGGCTCTGAGACCACACTCCCCCTCTCTGGCCAGGGCTCTGCTGGAACAGATGAGGAGGATGAAGAGGAGGAGGGGAGGGTGGAGGAGAAGAGGAGAGAAACCACTACTGGACGGTAGAGAAAATAATAATAGAAAGAATAGGAAAGAAGGAGGACAAAGGGGAACAACAGGGGGAGATGATGAATATGGTGTGACCCTGGAAGATTAGGCAGTTCATCCACGTTTCTCTCTTTTATTCAGTTTACCTTGATAGGAAAAGGTCCGTGTGGAATTTTAGAACATGGGTTAGGGTTAGGGTTAGGGGTTGGGCTTCACTTAAACAAAACGTGGGTTCTGCCGTTCCACTTAAGCCTCAGTTAAACATTACCACAGGGCTGTAGTCAAGACCATCCTAATCAAGTCTAAGTCAAGTCCAAGACCAGGTCCAGTCCAAGTCCAGACAGAGTCCAGTTCAAGTCCAGTTCTAGACCATAATAGGCAACAGTGTCTTTCCAAAGCTAATACAGTGATTAAGGAGTTAGGATGGATCTATAAACCAGAATCTTCTAACATCAAACTGATCAATGCAGTGTACAACTGACCCCTGATCAGCAGCCAGGAACAACTGACCCGTTCTCATTAATCGAGTCCAACAAGACACGGGACCAAGACACGTGCAGGACTTCAAAAAGTGGACCGGAGACTGGACTCAGGAACTCCGGCCCTGCTTCACAAACAAGGATTATCAGACATCCATGAAGCTTGATGACACTCAGGAGAAATGTTATGCTGTGGTGTGTGTGAGAGAGGAGAGATCATTTTCACAGGTCTTTATGCACTCTGTAGCGCATTGTTAAGGCATAGCATAGCAAAGCTTCTGAAGTATGCTTTGTAATCATGCATTTGGTTGGTATGAAGCATTTTATAGAAAGAGTTTCTAACACACCCTGATGAGTGTATTAATAGAGGGGACCAGAGTCAGCTTGACCCAGCAGGGGAACATCCAGCTGACCACCAGCGCTGCTTGCTCGCCTTTCATTCTTTCTCTTTTACACCTTTATGTTCTGCAAATGAGATGAATACTTGTGTAGTTCTGTAGTGATGATGTGAAGGGGGCAGTCATATATGCTCCTGAACCTCCTTCAGGGTGCTATGGCTTGTGCTGGGGGGGGGGGAAGAGAGACAACAAACAGTTTTTACAATAAACTCAAAACAGTTACTGAATTTGTCATTATCATTTTTAATATCATCTCAAATCAAGTCCATCAGTCTTATAAATGGAATGGTCACACATCCAAATGCATCAGCATATCCCATCATCTTCTCTCAGCTGATTGGATGTGTGCCATTCACTTGTGGACAGATGTTTGGCTCATATTTAATATAAAAGTACATCAGACACAGAAAGAAACGTGGTGACACAATGAAGGCACAGCCAAAGCAGAGCAGTCGTCTCGACTTCAGTGCTTATGGGATGTTTTTGGAATGCATAACCGGAAGAATTCTTGTGGATGGGAGAACAAATATAATAAATATTGTTCAAAACAATATTTATCATTGCTAGAAATTACTAAGTGCCATTCTTTTCTTTCACAAACGGTTTCACTGTTAAAAAAGGCCTCTAATGAACAGAATACTTCCACAGCACCTATAAATCTAAAGGTGAGATCATTGTGCTTCAGTAGGATCACAGTGCTGCAGCCAGGCTGCCTTCATAAAGGACATCTTTAACAGCAACAATATCAACAATATGAAGATTAGAAACAATATGTATTCTCACATTATAAAGGGGCTGCGTATCATTAGGTTACAGGCACACACTTCAAGTAATTTCAGGTATGAAGGAGGAGATTCAATACTATGCAATCACAAATAAAGCACACATTGTCACGTAGTTTAAACTAAAGGAGCCATCACGTGTTGGCACGTTGGGAGTGTGGAGGCCAGCTTTTGGGATGTTTCCCTGTCACATCTAGCAAAAAAGGAAACATTTCATGGTTGCATATAGAATCCACTTTTCAAGTCGTGAAATGTGGCTTTAATTTATAAATGTGAATTTATAAAAATATACAAATGATCTCAAATATATCTTTTGTTGGTAAAAAACAAAATACAGTATGAATGGAATTGATATTCTATATGCTTTGGATAAATCGAGGTATTGTATGCGGTTCTGTGACGGACTGGTGTGAGTCCAGGAATGAGACACGCTAAACTGGGCCGCCTGATCTGTCTGTCTGCCAGGAACTCCAAATGGAACTGCAGCAGGAGCCATGGGGGTGTCAGTGTTCAGACACACATCACTTCATCTGGACTCTCCCTGAACTGCAGGCAACTCTTTGGGAACATAACAGAGCTGAACAGACACAGCTCTACACAATGACAATGGAGGACTTCCAATGGGGATGGTCAAGAATTCTGTGATTCCAAAAAGCATGGTGACAATATTCAAACGACACTATTAAGCAAATCAATCACATACTGGCACAGCAACAACCTGAATTTAAACAAAGACGGCACTTACGATGTTTCAAACTGAATCATATTCACCTTCAGATATATCAAATTACTGCCTAAAGGAAGTGAAGAAGGCCCAGCTTTACTCAAGACTTCACCGGGGCTGAAGACATGAAATCAATGAGAAGCAGACAGCGTGCTGCCAACAACACGTTAATACCAACATTTAGTCAGTGAGGCACTTTCACACCCATCCTGAGTACAGGATCACTGCTGGGGAAACGTCACAGGATCACTGCTGGGGAAACTTGACACACTAACATGAGCTCTGATGTAAAGATGGAATATATACAGTGTGAACCTGGTTCTCTCAGTGGGCAGCCCGTTGGTCTCTGTAGTGTAATGTCCCTGATACTCCCTCCATCTGAAACATCTGATACAATACTCACATCACACAGGTGTGTATTAGAAGTTATTGGTTGCATCATTCTTATAATTCATTTAGTAACCAGTAACATCATAACAGCATGTCAGCATTGTATTAGAGTAATTAGGAACAAATGCTCACATATTCTTTGAGCAGGACAACTCTTTTTTTGACAAGATTGTCTCACCTAACAATCATGTCTCCATCTATCCAAAATCACACCGTTTACTTTTGTATAGTTATACTATCTATCTATCTATCTATCTATCTATCCATCCATCTACAGTGAGGAAAATAAGTATTTGAACACCCTGCTATTTTGCAAGTTCTCCCACTTAGAAATCATGGAGGGTCTGAAATTGTCATCGTAGGTGCATGTCCACTGTGAGAGACATAATCTAAAAAAAGAAAATGCCAGAAATCACAATGTATGATTTTTTAACTATTTATTTGTATGATACAGCTGCAAATAAGTATTTGAACACCTGTCTATCAGCTAGAATTCTGACCCTCAAAGACCTGTTAGTCTGCCTTTAAAATGTCCACCTCCACTCCATTTATTATCCTAAATTAGATGCACCTTTTTCAGGTGTCTTTAGCTGCATAAAGACACCTGTCCACCCCATACAATCAGTAAGAATCCAACTACTAACATGGCCAAGACCAAAGAGCTGTCCAAAGACACTAGAGACAAAATTGTACACCTCCACAAGGCTGGAAAGGGCTACGGGGAAATTGCCAAGCAGCTTGGTGAAAAAAGGTCCACTGTTGGAGCAATCATTAGAAAATGGAAGAAGTTAAACATGACTGTCAATCTCCCTCGGACTGGGGCTCCATGCAAGATCTCACCTCGTGGGGTCTCAATGATCCTAAGAAAGGTGAGAAATCAGCCCAGAACTACACGGGAGGAGCTGGTCAATGACCT
>NC_050191.1:14815168-14835168 GCF_008315115.2 Sander lucioperca
GGGTCAGATCCTTCTCCTTCATCGGCCCTGACATTTCCACACACACACACACACACACACACACACACACACACACACACACACACACACACACACACGATTACCATGGAAACAACATTCTTATAATATATTGGACCTGACATTAAGCCCTGTATATGGTCACTGGAGTCGTTATTCTCACCATGATTCCCAGTGTTGAAGTGATACAGATGATGTGTCAAGTCTAAGGCTACATCCATACTAATATGATTTTGTTTTAAAACGAGTGATTTAGCACTTTAGTCTCCGTCCGTACTAACACACCTCAAAACGCCCATCACAGACCTTTCTCGTGCACTGGGCATGTGGTATGGCCGATAACGCTGATGTACACGGCAACTGTTGCAATTTGATCGAATAACAGCCTCTTGCGCATGTCGGCAGGAGCAGCATTCTAAAATGCAGAATGTAAGTGCACAGCAGCTGCTAGCATCGACAGCAAGGTCACAAACAGCTGTTATTCATTATCCGTGTTGAAAAGGGTCACGTGATAGGGGCGTGGCCAATCAGGGAACTGATAAGACCCAATCCAGAAGCAAATGTGGGAGTCAGCGTCGTCGTTTCCAAAGGTGTCCGTGTGTCGTCCAGGCTGTAACACAACCCCGAGATTTCAAACTGAAACAGGGTCAGCAGCGTTTCCAAACATTTAGGGGCTCGGAAACACCGGAGAAGTGTGGACGCCATGCGCAAACGTAGCCAAAGATATGCGTTTTAAAAGGAAAAGGTATAGAGTGGATGTGTCCAGCGGGGGTGTACCTGTCAGCAGGCTGACCAGCAGCCCCACCACCACCACCGTTGTGGAGTTGTGAGCACTGTACCACATGTAGGACAGCGAGTAGAGCGCCTCCACACCCGTCGGTCTGAAGGGAAGGGGAAGACCAAATGTCAGAGCCGTCTGATGATCTGTACTGACCAGCTGCATCTGCCTGACGTGTACTTGTGTCTTACCTGGGCGTAGCTGTGGTGGCGTTGACCAGCGTGGTCATGTTGTCAAACAAGGGCAGAGCAGTAGTGTTGAGTTCTGGACCAGACATACGCATCACAAAGCTGCCAATGCCGATCCAGAAGGCCATGGCAAGGCCAGCTACCAACCCGACCACGGCACCCTGAGCAGGGACACACAGCTCTGTTCAGACCTCAACTCAAACCAAACATGGACACAATTAGTTGTGTAACAGACCATAGTTGATCCGTGGTCCGTACGGATCAACACTCACGATTCGGAATGCATGTGAACTGCGGATTCATTGCAAAGTTTAACGATAATACTAGTGTGAAATACATTTTACTGTACTTAAAGTAGGCTGATAAATCTCTAGGGAGGACTGCCGTGAAAAGATACAGGCAACGCAATTTTCTGTTGACGTGAACGGGGCATGTTAAAATCAGTTGTATGTTCACGTGGACAGAGTAGGGAATTCACAAGTGTTGTACTCTGGCTCGGCTCCAGCTCTGTGTCTGTCCCTCTGTCTCGGTTTACTCCCCACTGAGTCTGACTTAATGCCCCCCCCCACAAAACTGGATCGGACTATTTCTTACTGGGGATTATGTTGAAAGTTTCTCATTTATTAAATCATTTCTTAAAGCATTTAAACTAAGTTTTGTGTTGGAGTTTGTAACATTCCAAAATCTCAATTTTGACTTAAAGATTTTCATTTTCTCTGCATATCTGTTTGGTCATCGGTTTTATTAACTACTAATAATCGGTATTGGCCTGGTCGATCCCTAGAACGGAGCATGTTAAAATCAGCTGATAGAGATGCTCATGGCTACTGGAGGAGCCTGAGAAGTTGTAAAGCTGTGACGCCGGCTACAGAACTCCGTGCTATCAGCAGCAGTTGGTAGATGTGTTACCCGACAATATGGAGCTTTGAGCCGGGTACAGAGCACAGTGAGCTGCTGGTCGTTTCCACGGATATTAACCTTAAGTTTAGGAGACAGTGAGCGTTATGCAGCGACGACAGTTAAGTTGAAAAGTTAAGGTATTAAAGTGCTCATATTATGTTCATTTTCAGGTTCGTAATTGTATTTAGAGGTTATATCAGAATAGGTTAACTATTATAGTTTAATTTTCAAAAAACACCATATTTTTGTGGTACTGCACATTGCTGCAGCTCCTCTTTTCACCCTGTGTGTTGAGCTCTCTGTTTTAACTACTGTGTGAGGCATCACACTGTTCCATCTGTTAATGCTCAGTAGCTAGGTAAGGACTACTAGCCAGTCAGAAGCAGAGTATGAGGGCGTGCCCTGACGGTAGCTAGGTAAGGACTACTAGCCAGTCAGAAGCAGAGTATGAGGGCGTGCCCTGACAGTACCTAGGTAAGGACTACTAGCCAGTCAGAAGCAGAGTATGAGGGTGTGCCCTGACAGTACCTAGGTAAGGACTACTAGCCAGTCAGAAGCAGAGTATGAGGGTGTGCCCTGACAGTACCTAGGTAAGGACTACTAGCCAGTCAGAAGCAGAGTATGAGGGCGTGCCCTGACAGTACCTAGGTAAGGACTACTAGCCAGTCAGAAGCAGAGTATGAGGGTGTGCCCTGACAGTACCTAGGTAACAAGTTTTGTGATCCGTTGCACCCCTAGACACAATAAAGTCACAAATTAAAGGACTCACCGTGGGGTTTGCCCAGGGAAAGAACATTCCCAGACAGAAGAGGCCCAGCAGAGGACCGCCCACCATCCCAAAGATGCTGAAGGCTGCCTGAGGACACACGGGACAAGACGGAGTCATTTAAAGACCAACATGTTTTATAATGTGTCACTAACTGTAGTTGATGTCAGCAGGGTGTTACCTGCAGCACAGAGCCCATTATAGAGGCCAGGTAGGCCATAGCCAGACACACCAGACCGTAGACCAGCGCTGTGGGCCGAGCACACGACACAGACACAATCAGTGGCCTGTTAGACTGCACTGCTTGGCTAAAGAAACAATTAATGTACACCACACATTCCATATTGTAATACAGTAAATACAGTATCTACACTTGTCTTACCCAGTCCCTTGGACAGCAGCGTCGCTTTGGCTTCAGTCATGTTTGGAAACTGAGGTTTGATCAGGTCCTCCATGGTTACTGTTGCTAGGGAGTTAAAGGCTGATGAGATGGTGCTGGAGGGAGAGAAAATGGGATTGAATGAATAACTGGGATTCTGTGGTACATGATACGGCACAGGCCTTCAGGATATATTCCCCACGTGTCTCCTCTCCGATGTCTTCAGCAGTAGGAGAGCAGACAGCAGGTCTGAGACAGACCGGAGACGTCCGGTTAGCTGCTGCAGACGTGGGTGCCAGCGCCTGATGTGGTGTGTTCCCCAGCACCCGGTGCTGGAGTTAGTGCAGGCTGGGTGGTGGGTTGGGACTAGCTGTGGCTGTGTCCCCGGGGCGGAGAGTGAGGCAGATGGACCGGGATGTGCTAGCCATGCCCGGATTATCCATAAGGGCACTTGGGCCAGTGCCCAGGGGCACCAACCATTCACAACCAGTGGGGGGGGCACCACATGACACAAGCATTAACAATATTTTCCGTAAATTGTTATATTATTCACTTGTTGAAAGACCATACATTACTCGATTATGAACACTAATTTCACAATAATAATAATAATAATAAATTATAAATAAATCAACATTACATGACCACTATCACTCCCCTCACCAATCTGTCAGAGTTGACTTGGTCCACAAGTACGCGCAAATGTATCATTTGGGGGATGGGGGGGGTTTAACAATAATCAAAAGTGGCCAGTTTAACCCCCCGAAAAATGTTATAATGATGAATGTAAAATATTAACTGTTATGAACAATGATAAGTGGTTGGCTTTCTTGATTCAATGTACAAAGAAAAACATTTTTCACACAACCCCCCCCCCCACCTCTGGTGAGACTTGGTTGGGCCCAACCCTTCTCCGTGTTTTCCTAGCACACAGTACGGCGTGTGCTCTTCAGTAAGCAGAGAAGTGTAAAAGATCGGTCCACAGTCTACGCTTCTTTTCCTAGAACTCATATTTCTTTCAGAGGACTTTGTGCAATAAATCCATATTCTTAGATCTAATATTGATAATCTTTTGTCCATATCTTATTCATTTTCGGTCCTTTTATTGTCGTTAGCTGTGATGCTAAAGCAGTTTTAGCTTTCCCATGATGCTTTTGACCAATCAGAGGAGTTGCTTTCAGGGCCTGTGAAATAAAGTCGTAAAAATACATATTTTACCGACCCACAATGCTGCAATATATAGTATTGATTTTGGCTTTTTGAATTGATAGACATTTTGAATTGAGACATTTGAATACAGTGCTCACTGCTCATATGCCTACATGTATGTAGTTGGATAAGTTAGTAAATGACATTTGAGAAATCCCCTTGATTATGTCTGATATTTTTGGCAGGGGGAAAGCAAGTGTTGGTTTCTCTTTGCATAAAGAAAATGCTTTGTTTTTTGGTAGTTTTTTTTGGCTTGTCTGCTGTGCTGATGTACTGATGTGTATTGATTTTTACATTTTGAATTGAATGCTGTGCTTTTTGAAATTGACATTTTGAATATAGTGCTCATTGCTTATATGCCTACATGTATGTAGTTGGACAAGTTAGTAAATTACATTTGAGAAATCCCCTTGTTTATGTCTGATATTTTTGCCGGGGGGGGTGGTGGACAGGGGGGGGCACTTTGAGGTATAGTGCCCAGGGGCACCACATTGTCTTAATACAGGCCTGGTGCTAGCTGGCTTACTTAGCATTAGATTAATTAACTACCCATACAGCTAACGCTACATGGTGAACTTAATCGTGAGTTAGCCCAGTGCTGTTAACCGCGGTAAAAACAATCACACTAAAAAGAACTTTATGAGCGTGTTAAGGGTAGAAGTTCAACACCTTGGAGGACGAGTTGTGAATCAGCTGCTGCCTGACGGTGGACCTTTACCTGAGAGCTCCGCTGAACAGACAGGCCACAAACAGTCCAGCCAGCCCAGGCAGGTCCTGGAACACGTCCATCACAAAGTACAGCACCATCTGCACAGAGCAGCTCAACATTAGCATGCCCCCCACAGCCCACAGTGTACAGCCACTACAGGTTGGTGAATGAGTGTGCACCTGGTCATTGGTTTTGACGTAGCCCTTGTCCAGAGGGCTGTTCTCTCCGTAGCGAGCGAACATGACCAGCCCCATCAGACAGCCTAAACACAGCACAATCTGCTGGCATGGGAAAACTACGTAGCACGACCTGGAAGGACATGAGAGGAGACAGAGACAAGACGACATCATAAAGAAGGTACACATGAAAAGCTATGTTTAAAAGGAAGGTAACAATATAATAAATTCATATGGCTTGTCTGAAAACAGCAGTGCTGGCACTCACATGACGGCCTCTCTCTCCGTGCGAGAGCTGAGGTATCTCTGGACCTGGGCCTGGTTGACCCCGTACAGAGCCAGCATCAGGAAGACTCCCCCCACCCCCAGTGTCCAGAAGGTGTGGCGCTGCAGAGGGTCGGGGTCCAGGCTGACGGGCACAGAAGGAGAACAGGGTGAGCGTCTGCCCAACCAGTGTGCACTACAACAGGGACAGGTAATAACTACTCACTCCAGTCCCGAGATGCGGCTGCCGTTGACTGCTTTCCTCCACACCTCTGCCATGCCCCCCGCCTGACTGGCCCCCACCACGATGACCGCCAGCTGGCCCGCAAACATTACCACCGTCTGGAACACATCGGTCCAGATCACCGCCTTCAGACCGCCCTGGGACAGGAGCAGTGGACGATCAACATTAAAAACTCAGAGGCTCGACACACTGACATCTGCACTCCTGATTACTGTAAACTACATTCAGACATCAGAGCTCAGAGAAACGGACCAATCAGACACAATCGGAAACTTTCTTCATCTTTTAAATATGGACTGGTAGCTGGAGAGGTGCCAGTTCACCTCCTAGGCACTGCCAATGTGCTCTTGAGCAAGGCCTGGAACCCCCCAAACGGCTCGGAGCACCTGTCCAGTAGTCGCAGCCCACTCCTTCCATTTGTGCATGTATAGGACCTGAGCATCTGTGTGTATTTAGGCCTGTGTGTAGTGTGTTCTAACAACTGTGAAAGTGAAAACATTGTAATTTCTCCCCTGGGGATCAATAAAAGTATAAAATAAAATAAAAAATATATTTTACGTCATTGTTTAGTTTGACAGATATATTAGTTCTGGTTTACAAAGGTTGATCCTCATTACGTCATTCTTCAGCTTCTGTTGTAGAACAGTACATATTGTGTCACAGAGGTCAGTGATTGGCTGGGCTGAGGAACTCACCAGAGCAGTGTAGACCGTGCACACCAGCCCCATGGCCAGCACCGCCCCCCACAGGTCAAAGCCTGTCACTGCAAGGGAGAGAGGGTGTTGGCACACTGCTTACTCCATTACACAACTACAACTTGTGCTGCGTTCAACACCAACATGTGCTACTCTTACCTGCGTTAAGAGCCAAAGCTGGGGCATACAGGACCACCCCCATATAAATCACCTGCACAGGAAGACACACACACACACACACACACACACACACACACACACACACACACACACACACACACACACACACACACACACACACACAGTTCATATCTGCTTACATTTAGAGATTTTCAGAATGCTATGAAAGTGTGTTCACAGTGAAACCTGGTTTAACAAGGGCTCATGTTGCTGATGAAGAGGCAATCACTTTTCCTCATCTGTTCTCAGTTCATTTTGGGGAATTTACCATTGATTGACCACAGAAAGAGTTAGAGGATAAACACCAAACTGACTTCTTGGCTTGTTCTTGCCTTTCTTACTGAATGTTTTACTGTCTCACCGGCTGACTAGAGTTACTCACTTGCTGAGCTAAATGAGAACTTGCAAAAAATTGATTTTACTTTTTATATTTACTTTTGTGTCAAATGATTAATGTCTTTACTAAGTATCTGTTTAGGCGACATTATGCCCAGGGCTGTGGTCCTTTTATCAACAGTAGCACCAATAACATCCCTGATTCCTGCCCAGAAACTAATGTACAAAGAAAGAATGACGCAAACAAAGATACCATCTGAAAGATGAAGGTCACAGTCCCACATATGCGAACCGTCTTGTTAAAGCGCAGCTCCAGATACTGTCGAGGGGGGAGAATGAACAAAAAGCAGATTCAAATATCACCTCAGAATCATGCTGTGATATGTGGTCCAGCTGTGGATCTGAGCTGCCAGTTAGAGCCACATTATCAGTTACAAGTCATTGTGTGTTCACAGGACATCAGTGCAGGGCTGTTCTCTCACAACATTTGTGTCTGTTCAACGTTAACTCCATAAGAGGACTGATAACAATTTTAAGTTCTGATATCATACTTTACAAAGATGAGAAGGAAGATAGATGTCAAACACTGTGTGCATGTTTAGTCCAGTCATTTTATGAAAATGTAGGCCAAATTGCAACAGAAGCAAACTCAACTGATTTTGTATTAAAAAAAAATATTATTATTGCAGAAATGGGGTTTGGGGCTGGGGACTGTTTCTGGGGGATGAGTCTGAGGGAAGAACAGGAGACAAGGGTGAGGAGAATGCAGAAGACAAAAGGTAGGTCCTGTTCCCCCTCTCTGCAATAATAATGAATAAAGGCTGGTTTAAAGTACTTCTTCCTGCCTCTATGTATTAATGCTCATGGGTAGCCTAAATGGTTCCATTCAGACCCTAACATGAAGTCTTTTACTGTAAGATGTCAACAAGATTCAACAAGACATTTTCACCTGGCTATACCCAATGTTTAGATCTGTTATGGTATTTATGCAAATTAGCACATACGTTATTAGATTATGTACTGTTTGCCCATGCTAACAAACAATTTCAAAAAACTTGTAATACATTTTTTGTTTGTCTTGATGTAAGTAATCAACTCAGTAATTTTCATAGTGATAGCTAAAGGTTAAAATGTTTACCCTATTCACGTGGAAAAAAAGAATGAATAGGCGTATGAATAGGCTATATTTGGGTCTTTTTCTCTTTACTCAGGATATATTGAGGATACAAAATTAGTTGTTGCAATTTGGCCTAGGTTTACCCCCATTTTGGCTTAAAATGACTGGACTAGTTGTGTGTTAGTCTATTCTACCCCATACAATAGGTGTGTGTGTGTGTGTGTGTGTGTGTGTGTGTGTGTGTGTGCGTGTGTGCGCGTGTGTGCACGTGTGTGTGTGTGTGTGTGTGTGTGTGTGTACCTCATAGGCGCTGGACAGCCGCAGTCTGTAGAAGACTGGGATGAACACATGAGCTGGGATGAGCAGGCCCAGGAAGTAGGAGCAGCCCAGGAACCAGTACTGAGTCCCAAATGTGTAAACCTCCGACGGGGCTCCCAGGATGGCCACGGCCGACTGGAAGGTGGCCAGCAGGGACAGAGACACAGGAAGGCAGCTCATGGAGCGGTCAGCCATCAGGAACTCCTGCAGCAGACACAGTGCTGCTGTCAGACATCTCTAAAACCTCTACCTGTTTGACCCCTGAAAGCCTGAAGTTGACCCTGTAGTGGAGTTAAAGTTACTGTGTTACTGGGTCTAAAGTGTACCTGTGTCGTGCGCTGGCGGCCCCCGGAGAAGGCGTGGAAGAGGCCGATGCCAGTCGAGGCCACCAGGAGCAAGGCGAAGATGACGTAGTCCACTGTGGTGAAGTGCATCTGGACTACCTCCCCCATGATGCAGCGGGTGTGGGGGGGTCGGGAGAGTGCACGGCCTCTGGGGCTGATCACGACGTCAAAGAAAGCATTTCAGCCATAGGGACAGATCTGCAGGAAGAAGCAGCCAGGCAGCAGCATTCAGCTGGGGAGTCTTTGAAGCAGTCATTTTAGTGATAAACTGTAGCTTTAAAAACATGCTCTTATCTAGACCACAGCTGTTTATGCACACAGGTTTTATTATTACCGAGCCAGAAATAAATAAACCTATTTGCATTGCAACAGCAGACTGGTGCTGGAGACGATACACTAGCTGATTATCTGTGGTCATTAAAGTTCACAGTTCAATAACTGAGATGAGATGATGAAATATAACAAGAACAGCTACAGGAGTATGGAGTCATAAAAAGGTGTACCCCCCACGGTGACTGATCCAATCACGGTCACTGTGGAGGCAGAGGAGACATTCAGCAAAATAATTCACCACCACAAGAATCGCATGAGAAAAATGAGGTGTCACAATATTGTTACTAATGATTCAACACCTGTACAGATCATTTTCACCAAACAAAACCCAATCCTGCTTATATTTTCACAAAAGATACATAACAGGGTTCTTTTACAGTTGGTTTGGCTCCTGGCTGTGCTCATGTGAAAAAGACCTCTCATATTCACAGCTGCAGGACCAGCAGAGGCCAGCTGACTGCACAGAGGGGAGGCTAAAGGTGTGTGTGTGTGTGTGTGTGTGTGTGTGTGTGTGTGTGTGTGTATGTATGTATGTATATATATATATATATATGAGCAACGGTTCAACTCCAGAGCCCCCATCACGGGCATGTTTCAGTAGATCTTTAACTAATGCTAGAGCCAGTCCATTCACAATCCATGACTACAACATCAAGCCTTCAACTTCACAGTATTTGACTAGACATTTGCTGCGGTGCTTGTTGATCAGGCATGTGTGGAGTTTGATCTGCTGTGCTCCTGCTGAGAGTTACAGGAGTGTGGAACCATGCATTAAAGGCTGACACGTTAGAAAGAGCCCGCTGATTCAGACCCTTGCAGTGGCTTCTCAGTGAACCAGACGTAACCGCCATCTCTGTTTTTAATGACATCATGTGACTGGCAGAGAGCTCCTGTCCACGCTAGTTTGGCTGGCTCCTCAAAGTTTTTAATCTTTCCCATTAAAACAGGGCCAAAACTCCCAGCATGCAAAGCTGACAGCGATCTGAAATGATTTTCTTTTGATGAAATGTAATTTTTCCTGACGTCCCTTTTCTCAGTCAGACCTCATCGACCTTTACAACACTTACAAACCTAAGAGTAAATGATAGACTTACCAAGACTGCAGTCTCTATAGTTTCCATTCTACAATTAGGTTAACTGGAACCCATGACAGGGTGAAAGGCAGTGCTTGGGAAGTAACCACCCATAGCTGTAGAGACATTAAATATCTGGTGTGATCCTGCATGGGCTTCAGAGCTCTCTCTCTGTAGTAGTAGCTAACAGTAAGCTCAGCACTCAGGAAGGTCCAGTACAAAGAAATATGGCTCACAGCAAGCTGTTTGCTTCTGCACCAGTTGGCCAAGGACTACTTCACTCGAGCTGTGCCTTTCCACCACAACATGTGTCTCTCACATCCAACAATACCACAACGCCTCAATCCCAGGATTCAATCCGTGCCTAAAGGAAATGTTCGATCCTTTCTCTACCGTTGATCACTTATAATCTGTCACCTGGCACACGTCAGTGTGTGTGTGTGTGTGTGTGTGTGTGTGTGTGTGTGTGTGTGTGTGTGTGGAGGTCAGGGAGGCTGTGGTTGCCTGGCAACACAGGGACAATGAGTGTACATGAGGTAGAGAGAGCACAGTGCTTTCCCCCCACACATAACAGCAGAAGACATGCTGTTTGATGGAGAGAGAGAGAGAGAGAGAGAGAGAGAGAGAGAGAGAGAGAGAGAGAGAGAGAGAGAGAGAGAGAGAGAGAGAGAGCCAGAGAGAGAGAGAGAGAGAGAGAGAGAGAGAGAGAGAGCCAGAGAGACAGACAGACAGACAGACAGACAGACAGACAGAGCAGGTGGAGTGAGCTGCACAGGACACACTCCTGAATTAGAAACCCTATCAAGGTAGTTCAAAGCAAAGTGCACATATCATTCTGCTCATCAGACAACCAGCACAGACACAGTGTGTGAGCACTCCGACTGAATATTAACAGGGAGTGAAGGGCCAACCAGAAACACTACCACGTCTTCCTATTGTCCTTGACACGAAGATACAGAAATGCCTTTTTATAATGAAAACAACTGTTCATCTTAACTCAAGGTTTTACAGACTCAGTTTGATCAAACACAGTGCAGCGTGCCCTTTATCTCGATATTAAAGGCCATCCCGGAGCTTTGAGCTTCTGTATTTTAGAATGAAATAGTGCACTGCCATCCATGCAGGAAAGTCCATAATCGGAAATTCGGAAAAATGGGTTGTTTAAAAGCACAGTCAGCAGCAACGAAGGCTCTGCTGCCCCTCTGCTTAAAGTAAAAAATAGGCAGAGAGAGAAAAAAAGAAATTGTGTATAGTAGGGCTGAACGATTAATTGCATTTGCGATAATATCGCGATATGTTAAAATGCGATTTCCTAATCGCAAAGGCTGCGATTTGGTCACATGACTCGCAAGAGCTAATCAGTCTGCACTCCGCAGAAAAAGCATCAACTTAGCACGCTAACGCTACGTCGTACCTGGAGCTCATTTGTCATTCAAACAACTCTGAGTTGTAGTTTAAAACTTTTACAGCCATTTTAATAAAATGAAGGCTTTTATTCTGGTTCGAGTCCATACATGCAGTTAATGAATACAGGCATGCAGAACTGAAGGCTCGGTTGGCAACCATTAGCTCTGATTAGCGGTTAGCTCTGGTTAGCGGTTAGCTCCGTTATAAAGATATGAGTGGAGGAGCTGCCACTGAGAGGGGTAACAACCAGACTCTGATTAATGATGTTCGGGGAGCTTTCACAGCAGCGTGGCTGCGTTGTTTCAACAGTTTTATTAGTACAGTTAATCCCACGGCAAGAACACCAGCAACTAGCTAACGCAACGATAGCCTCTCTGAACAAGTGCAATGTTCTGTGTCATGCACACGGCACACAACTTCACGAGGGAGAGGAGCTGGAGGCAGCTCCTCTCTGTGCACTGTAAAAAAAATACACTGGTGTGTGTGTGTTTGTGTATGTGTGTGTGTGTGTATATACTATATACTATATTTTTACTTATTTAACTGTCTAGTGTGTAATTGTGTGTTGTTCATACTATAAAATGATTTATTGTTTGTTGAATAATACAGAAGACAAAGAGCTTAAAAAAATAATTGAATATCGAATCGCAATATTTGGGGGGAAAAAAATCGCAATTAGATTATTTTCAAAAATCGTTCAGCCCTAGTGTATAGAAATAAAAATGTTGATGCATTGATATTCGTTTTATAGTCGCATCATAGCTGCTAAATCAGAATCTAATGGTGCGGTGCCTCCACAGAAGGTGAGGGCTGATCTCCATGCACATACAGTGTAATACACGTGTTTCCATATAGACACAGCTGGTCTACAGTCAGCATCTCTGGAATATGTGCCTCTAGATAGATAGATCTGCTTGCACCTCTGCAACCCAAAAGGCCAAGAATATGAGTAATCATTAAACCTTGAGCTGAACCCTGGCCTGCTCTGTGAAATAACTACCAACAGCACAGACGGTTTCATAAGCAGCAAAGATGAAGAGCTACTGACAAGAGAAATATAAAATTGTCACCACTGACCACCGTGCCGTTATCAGTTCTAAAAGACAGTGTTGTAAAAGGAAAATGCACAGGCAGTCCCACTGAAGACTGATAACACTGACAAACGTGGCATGTGTTAATCTTTTGTGACCCTTGTTAATGCAATACCAGATAATACTAAATGCTGTTTGGTTGAAGCTCGAGTGTAATCATTATCCTGCAGAAGGTGTGATGCTCCTCTTAGCCCTCTCCTGACACACAACACGTACCTCTGGGGAGGTGGAACTGGGTTTGTGTACCAGTGTTAGTACATTGGCTCAGTGGCAACCAAATATAGTGTCAAATTAACTGCCTTTTATTCAAACGCTGCACATGGGACTATGCACCCTGAAATCCATTCTTCATTTGATTTCAGATTATGATCAGAATGTTTCCTGGAATGTGTCTTTGGCCCCGAGACATACAACATTTAACCAAACAACAAAACCATATATCACATTCACGAAAAGTGGATGCTGGGCAATCAATTTATTAGGTCCCCTTTTACATTCAGTGTTCCAAACGACCCACACTTTGATTTGGTTTTGTTTGACAGACTGAGGAACTAAAGAGTTCTTTAACCTGTTCAGTCAAGCCTCTGGAACTCTAAATCTTTAGTCTGTGTGATATTCTTCTGATAAAAGGGGAGGGGCTCTGATGTAATATTACCGGCCAGAGACAACATTGTGTTAGTATACGCAGTTAGGAAACACGCAGTTAGGAAACAAGTGGTTGACCTGCAATCACTGAGCAGATCCGTATCAGTGCCATGCATGATTCCATACTGCATAACACCTTGGATTATAGATTGGAAATATAGACTACTAGGTATTGATTCATGAATGGGAAAAAGTATTCAATGACGTCATAATTCAACAGGACAGACTCCAGGAGAGGAATGTTTGAGATGTTCCTCCCTATGACCACTGCATATAGAAAAGGTTATAACTGCAGACCAATAAAGACTAGAGTGGGACTTTAATCTGAGCGCCTGTTTGCTCAAAGTTCAACCGTACCAGAACAATGAATCAGCAACTTCACTCTTCAGTCTGTTTATGTTACTCCATCAACTGACAAGCAGCCACCAAATGGCAGAATTAAGCTTCAGACATCCAGTGCTTCTATTCATTGATGCAAAAATCCCATAAAATATTACCATAATAGCAGTTTTCATCATTGTTTATTTGATTGAACATTTATTACATTATTTAACCAGAAGAGTCCCATTGAAATCAAGAATCTCTTTTTCAACGGAGACCTGGCTAAGACAGGCAAGCAGCATGAATATAGACACAGACAGAAAATATTGATGGCAATACAACTAAGAACTCAGAACTTACCAGGTAGTCCAACTTCCCCGTTTCCTTTTACCCAATAAAGCTCCTTTCCTGTCAGTTCTCTGTAAACGATGAGGAGCTCCAGACAGACAGCTACAATCACCTGTTCCTCTTCGGATTCAACAACGTCAAGACATCAGGACCATCTAAACACTGATCTTTCAAGACAGCCTCACGCAAAGTTCTCCCTCCAGTTCAAATATTTCTCATTCACATCGCCCCGACAAATTTGCGTCTTTCATTTGACATTGTAATCGTGCCACTGGAAACGTTCAAAATCTCCTCAGTCTGAACACACCATTAATGATAAGAACTATTTGGAAGAGGTTTTTGACCATTTTAGCAGTGCAAGAGCAGTAAAAATGCTTAAATGTAGCATCAAGGCTGTGTAACAAATGCCATCAACCCATCCTCAGTGAGCATGAGCATCATATACTTCCATCATAATGTTCTCAGCTCTTATACACTCTAAACTTTAGGCACCTAACCAAAACATAATGTTTATTACAGATTCATCACTAGAAACACAAGTGCTGAACTTCAGCTCAGATTAATCTTCATGTTCCCAGAAATCTGAATATATATATATATATATAGACCACCTGGCCCCCCACCTGAAGTGGTCTGGAACCGCCAGTGGGAAAGTAAGGACTAGGCTACCGTAATTACGGAATGTCTGTTTACCGTACTGTCTAAAGGTCAGGCGATTCACAGTGAAGCCTCTCTAGTGTCCCGACACACAGCGAGGGGTTCACTAACGATGTGAACTAAATTATATTTACAATATATTTCTAATATGTGGATACAGACAGACAGACAGAAAGACAGACAGAAAGACAGACAGACAGAGCTGCTCCGACATGCCATTCATTAGGCGGCCGACTGTGTGAGCCACGTGAGCTACCTACCAAACACTACCACCAGCTGTTTCATATCTACATTAAATAAATATTAGCACACAATATATTGCATATGTCACACGTTTAACATTAAATGTAGCCACGTGGTCCTGTTGCCCAATCCAAACTCTCTCCTGCAGCCGCGTGCACCAACGTGACACTGATAACACACATAGCCTGTAGATAACCCCCCTTACCTGGAGCCCGGAGCTAACGGCGCTAACGGAGCTAACGGAGCTAACGGGCTGCTTACCGTCTCTGTACCGGGGACCAGTCTTCACTGACAGCAGCGCCGGGGCTCCGGTAACATTACATCTGCTCGCGAGGTGACGCACCGCCCACTCTCCGTGACACTAGATCAGCTGCTGCCTTCACGTGCTCCTCGTAAGTGAGACACTCTCAGTCGAACCATCGGAGAAACGAATATTCGTGCTGTCAGTGGTTTAAAACCTGCCTCGGTGCAACGCCTCCGACTACTTCACAGCGCTACCGTAACGCCGTGTGCTCTCAGCGACAGCCTCCTCACTCGTCACATCTCCCGAATCCTTCTGGTTATGATCTTTCCGATATATATTACCGAGGTCAGCACAGCTCGCGCAGCGGCAGTCTGAACCACATCTATCATGGGTTTGTAGAAACCAGTTTGACAAAACCATCTGACGGTTACAGTGGCGATGGGTGGTGTGACGTGCTGACACAGGATGATGACGCAAGTTTGTAACCGTCATGCTAGTCACCATGGCACGACAGCAACACAGGTCGTCTGTTTCTTACCTGTTCTACTGACGCACTCACATCACTGCTACTCAACATGCTCATCAAGCTCCCGACGCATCCTCCAAAAACACGTTTATTACAGATTCATGACTCTCCTCCATGGCTCTCCCAGTGCGCATCTGTGCACGCGCAGCTGCAGAGGCTGCTGATCACGTGTCTCTCTGGATTCACACCACAGGGGGCAGAATGAGGCTGAAAACATGGCATCTGACTGATGTACACATTAACTAAACTAATGACTGGTTGGTCCTGTCCAACCTTCCACAAATGCATTAAGGTAAACTGTAATCTCCAGCTGCTGCACCGTCACCAGACAGACTCCAGGAGCTGCACCGCATGCTGTATGTAGTAACAGGCTAACTGGCTAACAGAAGCACCAGAGCCCAATATCCACACGTTCTCATATCTCATCTTGTGTCAAACAAGTTATCATAGAATCATGAATCTTTTTTTTTTTCTTTTTTTGGGGGGGGGGGGGGTTTATTGTAAAAACATTGTGTATTAACAACGAATCATAAATCAGATAGACTCTCTCACTGAATGGAGTAAAGCCGTGTGCTGCAGGCAGGACAGCCCGTCCTAATTATTCAATCACCGTGTATTGTTTGCGGCGAGCGTTGATCCATTCCTCTGACAATCTGAGGAATATTATGTGGAACAACTAAGCACCCTTGAACACAACATATTTTACATTTCACAGGTGATTCAAAGTATTGTTACATTTCACCAAAGAGCACACCTGCTCCCATCAGTCCGTGGTCAGAGGGACTACATGTTAGACTTCAAACCTGAGTCAAAGAGACTCCATTTAGGTCCTGCTGAGGTCTCCCAGCTTGTAACCAGATGTGTATATTAAATATGACTCTGCCAAAGGAACAGACAAATTAAACATTTGGTTGTC
Source organism: Sander lucioperca (assembly GCF_008315115.2). Lineage (NCBI taxonomy): Eukaryota > Metazoa > Chordata > Actinopteri > Perciformes > Percidae > Sander > Sander lucioperca. The sequence goes on from NC_050191.1 coordinate 14,831,594, forward strand.
AGTATTTGCTCCTTAAGAAATGCAGCATGGTTAAAGATGCTGCCGAGTGTCCATGTTGCATGCGTTCCTCCTCAGTTCAGTAGTCTGATGATGGAGTTAATGTCTGTGTTGCGAAAGCCAGGGTTCCCCAGGTCCTTCAGGAGCCCAGCCTTATCCCTGGCAGCATGGCGAGCCACTGACAGCTTGAAAGGCAACAGGAAGTTGTTGGCTGCCCGGAAGCCCTTACCAACCGAGTAGATCTCATGAATCAGGTCCTCCAGACAGATGATGCCGTGTTTACCTGAGAAACGAGAAGAGGAGGGAGAGATGGAAGGACACTCAACACCAGCTGTAGTACTCATATACCTCGGACATTAAACTGTTTGCCGTGGTAATTTGACTAGTCCAGGAGGAAATGGCGACTGTCGTTGGTATGGTGACAACAAGTGTCACACTCACCTTGTATCATTTAATGAATAGAATTTGAAATCTTAGCAATCCTCAATCCCCCTCTAGCAGCAAGAGAGCAGACACAGAAGACTGCACGCTTGGCTGCATGATAGGAGGAAAAAATGCGATACGTGATAACGTTGTTGAATATTGCGATAACAATATTACATAAACAGATATTGTAGTCTTCTCATTTCTGCTGCTTTCAGTATTGTGCAAAAATACAACAAATTGCTTGTTGAATTAAAAAGAAAAATTCCAACATTATTTTATTGAACAAATTGAACATTGATTTAAACATAAAAATCACCATTAAAAAAATGACAGTTACATTTTAAAGTGTAGTTTTCTACTGATATTCTTTCAACTTACTAAAACAAATCAGTGTCTTTCGCAACATGTTCAGTGTTCATGAATCAGTGACTCTGATTTGTCGCCTGCCGAGTGTTAACTTTGGACCCTGGATTAGATACGATTCAGTGACATCTGAAGTCTGAAAGATTACGCCCTAGGCCATTTAAAAATTGCATCGCCATTATTTTGTTATCTCAACCAGTTGTAATCTTTACATTCATATCTATTTTTAAACCATTCACCATGCAGCGTTACATCCTGGTGCATCTGACACATGACTGTGACTTACTGAATCTTTTTCTGGCAAATCTTCTAAATAGTATGTTAGTGTGGCTATTGGAACACAGTTCTACTCTCATTCTATTTCTATGGTTTCACCCTTGATTAACAGTGTACATCCTTGAAGGAACTGCAAAAAAACTATTATTCACACGTTTTCCACAAAAGGCAAAGTGACCAGACATCAACCATTTAACTGTTCCCTCCTGGTCAGATCTCATGCCTTGGTATAATATACATGTTGTGGTAGAAGTGTTTGAGCATACACTGGCTTTGCATTCCCCTTTGAGTGATATAAATATACTGTATATATACAGTGGTGCTCATAAGTTTATGAACCCATGCTAAAGTTTACTAAAAAGAGGAATAAAAAAAATCATCTTTTGGAAATTGATCTTGATGCCTTAATTAAAAAAAAATAGGAAAATCCAACCTTTAAGGACACCAATTTTCTTTGTGAATGAATAATGTATCGTAAATAAATAAATGTTCTTCCTTAAAATACAGGGGGCATAAGTCAGTTCACCCCTATGTTAAATTCACATAGAGGCAGGCAGATTTTTATTTTTAAAGGCCAGTTATTTCATGGATCCAGGATACTATGCATCCTGATAAAGTTCCCTTGGTCCCCACATCATCACATACCCTTCACCATACCCCACATCATCACATACCCTTCACCATACCCCCACATCATCACATACCCTTCACCATACCCCCACATCATCACATACCCTTCACCATACCCCCACATCATCACATACCCTTCACCATACCCCCACATCATCACATACCCTTCACCATACCCCCACATCATCACATACCCTTCACCATACCTAGAGATAGAGTTTGGCATGGTTTTATTTCAGTTAGCCTAATAGCTGGTTTGATTTGCATTGAGAGATGATCTTATGAAAAGTACCCCATGCCAATCTCTAGGTATGGTGAAGGGTATGTGATGATGTGGGGGTATGGTGAAGGGTATGTGATGTGGGGTATGTGATGATGGGGGTATGGTGAAGGGTATGTGATGATGTGGGGTATGGTGAAGGGTATGTGATGATGTGGGGGTATGGTGAAGGGTATGTGATGATGTGGGGGTATGGTGAAGGGTATGTGATGATAACATCTGGATTCAGCTGATTGCAAGTTTAGGTTCATTGACATGAGTGAAGAGACTTACCCATGTGCGTCTCAATCAAGGTGTTGTCTGTGAGAGGAACTCTCTTCCGGCCAACCCTCGTCTGTCCTCTCTTCAGAATGAGCTCACGCACAGACTTCAAGTTGGGAAATCTGTTGGAAACATTACCATGGGTTTACCACACACAACCAATCCGACACATATGATCTGAGCTCCAGTTGTTCAGGCGTCACTCACCCCCAGGCCACGTACGGCTCCAGCACCTTCATCATGGCCACAGAGGTCTTGTTGATTCTGACGAAGGCCCCGCTGAAGATCTTCCTCAGCCTCAACATCTGGACCACCTTCATCACTTTGGGACTGACCCCTTTAACCCTAACAGGAGAGGATCATCCATGTTGACCAAACTGGAATAGCGTTTCATTATGCAGTTTTAAATCTGATCTTCTATTCTTCAGTCAGTTCAGTTGCAGACAACCTGTTTCCAGCGTGTATTGTCAGAGTAAAGTCAGGAAAAGCCCCAGGAGCCAGTAAAACACCTTTGACAGGCAAGACAGAAAGGAAAAGATGGCAATGCAATCCCAGCTTAAGTAATGCAGGGCTCTGTAGCACGCAGTATGAAGCCTGCTTTCAAATGTAGGAACATGTCCTCTACTGAGACGGATGCAAACATGGACAACCGCTTTGAGCTTTTCATGAACAGCTCATGTTAAAAGCTCGGTCTGAGTCAGAGTACTCACTCTCTGATGCGGACGGCGAAGGCGAGCCTGTTCTTGGCAGGAGGCAGAGGGGGGGGCGGCCTGTGCTCAGATCTCCGGATGCGAGTTTCATCACGATGACCCTTGTGGCTGTCTTTCAAGAAGTCTTCCAAACGCTTGAACTTCAATGGTTTGCCTTTAGATACCTGGAATAGAACAGAAAGCCGTGTGAGAAGACAGCAGTGGGAAGAGATGGGTACATGTGGTCTGAGGCTTCCACCTGCTCTTCATCACTCACCTTCCTCTTCTCAAGCAGGGCGAGCTTGGCCTGAGTGGCTTTGATAGCCTGGTACGCCTTCCTCTTCTTCAGGAGATACTCAGGCACTAACTTGATCACTTTCTTTGATCTGACAACACACACACACACACACACACACACACACACACACACACACACACACACACACACACAGAGAGAGAGAGACACAGACACACACACACAGACAGACACAGATGTGAATCAGTCAGCTTCAGAGAGTTATCTTCTGTTATGATTTAACACTAGAAAACAAACTGAAATTAACTGATGCCAACTCAGTCCGTGAACATGGCATCAGCTGCCTGTTAGCTAAACAACTAACTAACTAGCTAGCTAACTAACTAGCTAACTAACG
>NC_050191.1:14840168-14920168 GCF_008315115.2 Sander lucioperca
GAGTAAAGTTATAACAGCTGATCTCATACTCGCTGGGAGTTTACCCTTACGCAAAGCATCCTGGTAGACAGCTAACAATCTTGGGGCAAGATCTTCCACAAATTTCTTATAAAAATCAGATGGAAATCCATCATTGCCAGGAGCTTTTCCTAACCGAAGACTGTGAATTGCCTGTCTAACTTCTGCTAATGTAATTTCTCCTTCCAATAAGTTTCTTTGTTCCTCTGTTAGAGTTGGAATTTTAATGGTCGAAAAAAAATCCATCAATTTCCGTTCTTCAATGTTTCCTTGCGATGTATATAATTTTTGGTAAAATATTTGAAAAACTTCATTAATCGCTTTTTTATCTGTTATCAGCTTGTTATTGTGATCAAATATGGAAAGGATTAAGTTAGAGGTTTGCCTCTGATTTACCCTATGCGCTAAAATCCTACCAGCTCTCTCACCTTGTTCAAAATATTTTTGATTGGAACAAAATAGTGCATATTCAACATTTTTCTGTAGATTATTGTTTAACTCATATTTTAACTTAATTAACTTGTTCCATATTTCCCTCTCAGGGTGCTGCATATGTTGTTTCTCAAGTTCCTTGATATCTTGCTCTAGCTTCTGTAATTTATCCCTCTCCGCTTTTTTAAATCGAGAACTATATTGAATGAGACGCCCCCTTACAAAGGCTTTAAAAGCATCCCAAGTTATGCCAATATCATCAATTGAACCCTCATTAAACTCCCAAAATTCCTTTATTACAATTGTTATGTACTCACAATATTCCTCACTATTTAGTAATAGATTATTCAAGCGCCATCTCATCGTAGATTTTATGTTTTCTGTAATAGATATGGCTATATCCACTGGAGCATGGTCAGTTAAAACTATGTTGCCAATCGTGGCACTAAGAGTCTGACTCACCAGCGAGCGGGAGATCAGGAAATAATCTATTCTGGAATAGCTCGAATGCGGGTGAGAGTAAAATGTATAATCTTTTTCTTGGGGATACAGTAGTCTCCACACATCCACCAATCCCAGCTCTTCCATCATCACATCTACAGCAGCGCATGCTGGGTCATGAACTGGCCTAGGATGGGAGGATTTATCCAAATACACATCCCTAACCTGGTTAAAGTCTCCTCCAATTATGATGTTATCATTCCCTATATTCCTTACTATATTGCAGACTTCATGAAAAAACTCTGGTTGTGATGTGTTAGGCGCATAGACATTTACAAAGGTTATTTTCTGACCCTCTAACACAGCATCCACAATTACCCATCTACCTTCCTGATGAGAGTAATGTTTCAGTACTCGAAAATCAATGTTCTTCCTAACCAAAATAATCACCCCTCTCTTCCTATTGGAATAGGCGCTAAAATAAACTTGACCCACCCGATCTCTTTTGGATTTTACGGATTCATCCTCATTTAAATGCGTCTCCTGAATAAAAGCGAGGTCAGTTTTCTTCTGTTTCAAATAAGTGAGGATCTTTTTCCTTTTCACACCATTGTGGCAACCTGCTATATTCCATGACACTATTTTAAACATAGTCATCTGGCAGTGCTTTGTTATATCTGTCTAAATAGGCAGCAACGCCCACAGAGCTCTGTCTGTCCAATCCACGTAGAATTATATCTAATTTCCTGGTAAAAATCACTGGTCAAAATTGTAGAACGTTGTAGGCACAATAAAACAAACAGAAAAGAAAAGAACAGCATGAACAGCTGGAACCGTTGGGATAAACTATAACCCAATAAACTAGATGTCAGCAGGTCAGCAGTACTCAAGGATCCCATTTATGGCTCCCCTCCTAACTCGCCCATTCCAATCCTCCACTCATTCACATCACACAGATTAATACATTCGTTGAGTTTACTTAGATCACCCGAAGCTGCGGGAGAACTAGCTAGGTCTCAGTCCGAAAACACTCCACCCCTATAACATACGTTGACACCTTCACACGTATAATATATTATTGTTGGAGTTACATGGGTGTAGAAAGTAAATTAAACCATATCTTACCCGTTCAGTGAAGAACAAAAATCAAACGCATTGTCCACAATTAACTTCAGTCTCAACTGATCATTAACACATCAGCGGGCCGTGAGTGTATCCCATCATAAAAAAAAAAGAAAAAGAAAAAAGGAAAAAGCGCTCATCCAAAGTCCAAAATCAGACCATCTGAGTCCAGTTGTCCTCCGCATTGTAGGCAGTGATGATAAATCAGATTATATATTTAGCTTAGTCCACACCAGACAGATTCAGCCTTTTTCACCCATGTTGAGTGGCACCTGTCCCCCGCCGTCCTCAGCTGGACAATCCAATGCTTCCCGGCCGCTAAGAAAACTCTTCATCTCCGCAGGGCTTGAGAACCGGTGCCGCCGGTTATCCAATGTGAAAGTCATAACAGCAGGGTAACGCAATGAGTAATCAAGCTTGTGTTGTTGCAGTATACGCCGTACCTCATCATATTTCTTGCGTTTTTCCTGTATCTCTTGGGCGTAGTCTTGGAAAAAGCGGACCCTCATGTCCCTCCAGGTGATCTGTTTCTTTTTCCTTGCAGCTGTGAGAATCGCGGCCTTGGCTTTGTCCCGCACAAAGCGGACGATGATGTGCCTCGGTCTTAAGTCGTTAGCAGGAGCAGGGCCGACGCGGTGGATCCTGTCTATCTCATACCAAGCATCAGCTTCAATGTCCAGCGCTTCCTTCAACACAGTTTTAAAGCAACCTTCCAAATCCCGGCCCTCCACTCCCTCTCTAATACCAGAGATTCTGATATTCTGGCGTCGGGAAAATCCCTCCAATGCTGTCACTTTTTCCCGCAGTTGCTGGTTCTGTTTCACCAAGCCTTTCATGATTGGGTTAGCCTTAGCTTCTTCATCCTCTAACCTGGAGATTCTCTCTACAGCCTCCGTGATCCTACCGCAGAGGTTGTTAACAGTTTTGTTCAAAGACTCTACCCCGTTTTTCACCTCGTTCATGTCTTTAGCCAGGATCTCGAGGATAGATCGGATGCTGGTCAATTCAGCCGCCACGCTCTCTTTAGGAGAACTATTCAACGTAACAGGTGTCTCCGCCATTGTAGGCCGCAGAGTTACCGGGGGTCCGGCGCTGACTTTCCTCTGGAATTAAGAGGCTGATTGCGAGTAAAATAATGACTTTTCTGACTCATGCCACCTTCAAGGAATGTCCGAAAACCAAGTGCAATCCGAACAACGACTTAAATTGAAGTTTTTAGGGGGATTTGGGGGAAAGGCGAGCTCTGTTTCTACCTAAGCAGCCATCTTGGGCGGGCGTACCACGTGACTCCAGCCCAGGTATCTTCTTACAAATGACATTAAGATTTGATAAATACATTTCAGAAAGCTCTAAAGTAATTGTAAATGTATTTAGAATAAATGCAAGAGTAATGCTATGTGATTGTTTTCACTCTTTTAACCTGTTAAACAGAATTAAACTGGCTAGAGTGACTGGCTAGAAGTCTTGAACCCAGAATTGGTGTAGCTATATATTCTTTACTTTGAGTTTATCACTGCATCACTGAGATGCACATTACATTCATAATGCTTTTAAAAAATGTATCAACTAATTTATTATAATTACAGTGTAAAAGTCTATGGCACATCCCGGACTCCATAGATTTGGAAACTGTGAGTCTGCCAGGCATTGGATTGTAGGTCACAGCAGCCTTTCTTTCCAGAGCTGTGGATCTTCATCCACGCCCTTCACATGTACCTATCCTGCAGTCTGTGCTTTATCCTCTCGCTATGAAACCAACACTGGGAACGCCTCATCTGTGTGAGGCCGTAGCTCTTTGCATTGTGGATAGATCCGAGCAGCCCTTAGGTTACTGCAACACATTCCTCTGACTCAGTGATGTTTATGTGTCAGCAGAAGAATCATCAACTCACCGTATTACTGCAGACAATCCCTGCTTCTCCAATATCTGGTTCCATTCTTTGGAGATCTTGTCTTAGGTTGACAGCAGATGAAGAAGAGCACAAAGAGAAGAGAGTGAAACATCCAGCCTGCTGCAGACACACCCTTCTTCTCCAGGACGGGGCCCCACTCTGCTCTCGGGGCTTGGGGGTCAGCCAGTACTGTAGAAGGAGACAGAGTCACACAACAGGGACTTGCCATGATGTCACCATCCTAGATTTGATTTTTTTTTACCCCCTTTAACTCCTGGATGCTCCCAGGTCTCAGATTGACATGTGCTGCAGGCTCTAGTGGTCTCTGAGCAAGATTATTTAAAAGGGGAGTACGGCTATCTTTTATAGATTTGTGTGGGAGCCATTTTAAAGCCACTACATAGTGATAGTGAGCGTCTTTTCTAAAGCAAAGTCATTTATGAAAACAAAATAGAGATTGATGGAACTTGCAGCTCTATTACAAAAAGAAGCACAAATACAAATATAAGTGTAAACACACATTATGTAACATACAATAACAGCAATGCAGTGCACTGTCAAGGGGTGCTCCGATGTTTCATATGACTGATCCTGTATTCTGTATAATTTGAAACCCATAAGGACCATTTTTGATTACTTATTGATTTTTTTTTATGTATTATTTTTATTTATTTATGTATCATACTGTTTTGTTTTAATATAATAATATATATATATATATATATATATATATATATATTTTTTTTTTTTTTTGTGTACATTTTGATACTTAAGTGATGCATGTAATATAAGTGGTTGCATACAAGTTCAATCAATACTAGGTTGTTGAATGGTACAGTAATATTGTTGCAGGGACGGGGCTCTGTTGGAGCGAAGGGGGGAGGGTATGATGTTTACACTTGTAATATTTCTGTTCACCTATGCTTCTGAATTTATGTATCTGAACAACCTCTCTCTCTTCCATCATCATCCTTCTGGATCTTTCTGCTGCCTTTGACACAGTGAACCACCAGATCCTCATTTCGACACTCCGAAATCTGGGTGTCTCAGGCTCTGCGCTCTCATTACTCACATCTTACCTGGCAGACCGAACGTACCGGGTAACCTGGAGAGGGTCTAGCTCAGAACCTTGCCCACTTAAAACTGGGGTTCCTCAGGGATCAGTCCTGGGTCCCCTCCTCTTCTCTCTGTACACCAACTCTCTCGGGTCTGTCATTCAGTCGCACGGCTTTTCTTATCACAGCTACGCAGATGACACCCAACTAATTCTCTCCTTTCCTGAGTCTGAAACTCAGGTAGCAGCACGTATCTCGGCTTGTCTGACTGACATCTCCTCTTGGATGTCCACACACCATCTGAAACTCAACCTCGACAAGACTGAGCTCCTTTTCCTTCCAGGGAAGGGCTCTCCTACCCAAGACCTGACTATAACAATTGACAACTCTATAGTAGTCCCCACCAAGACTGCTAGAAACCTGGGTGTAACACTTGACGACCAACTCTCCTTCACTGCTAACATTGCTGCAACCACCCGATCGTGTAGATACATGCTGCATAACATCAGAAGGATACGTCCCCTTCTAACGCAGAAGGCGGCTCAGGTTCTGGTTCAGGCTCTAGTCATCTCACGTCTAGACTACTGCAACTCCCTCCTGATTGGCCTGCCTGCATGTGCCATCCAACCCCTGCAGCTCATTCAGAATGCAGCGGCTCGACTTGTCTTCAACCTCCCCAAGTTCTCTCACACTACACCTCTCCTCCGCTCTCTTCACTGGCTACCAATTGCGGCCCGCATCCGCTTCAGGACACTAGTACTTACGTACAGGGCCACGAACGGATCAGCACCCGCTTACATCCAGGACATGGTCAAACCATATACCCCAACCCGCCCACTTCGTTCTGCATCAGCCAAACTGCTGGCTGCTCCCTCACAGCGAGGGAGAACTAATCACTCAACGAAATCCCGACTGTTCACTGTCCTGGCTCCCAAATGGTGGAATGAGCTCCCCATCGATATCAGGATGGCTGAAAGCCTACACATCTTCCGCCGAAGGCTAAAAACGCATCTCTTCCGACTACACCTCGGATAAAAAAAAAAAAAACCTGCACTTTCGAACCTGCACTTTCATTTGTCTCTTTGTAGCTTTGCCTATTTAAAGCTACTGTATTTACACTTACTACTTGTGGTCTGGAGTTTGAACCTTCAATGTTGAAAGCACTTAATTGTAAGTCGCTTTGGATAAAAGCGTCAGCTAAATGACATGTAATGTAATAATGTAATAATGTGCTTTGTACACTATCTCTCAAACAGTGAAACAGTTGTACATTTTTACTCCCCAACTTGCACATTAAGTTTATCTATATCTATCGAAACAGTTGTACATTTTATTTCCAAAATGTATATATTTTAAATATTGCTAGTGTATTATTCTATTATTATTTCATGTATATTGTTTCCTATTATTTAATGTTTACTGTGTATGTGTGCTGTGTGTCTGAAATTTTGCTGCTGCAACACCGTTATTTCCCATTTTTTGGGATCAATAAAAAATCTATCTATCTATCTATCTATCTATCTATCTATCTATCTATCTATCTATCTATGTATAAATATCAATAAAAAGACTTGGGAGCAAAAAAAAAAGAAAAAGAAAGGGGCCCTCCCCTGATTTTACAAGTCAAGATCAGTTCTCTTCTCACGTACTATCCTCAGCTTGTTGTATGCAGCATGTCTTCTGTAGCTCTGGAGCAGGTCTGGGATAATAACCCTGATGATGTCATCGGGGGTTATCTGAGCTTGGGCAGGGATAGCCGACTACACATTACTAAAGGAAAGTATACAATATGTTATACACTTACCTTTCACACAATTAGCCTACACACTCAAACTCTGAGGCTTTGAGTCTAGTGTGCACTGGAAAAGTGACTAATTTAAGTATACCCAAAAACATCAGTATTGAAATAGAAAAGGGTGTGACTTGTGAGACAACTACAGAAAAATTTGGGGGGGAAATGAGTATAACATTTTTGGAAGAACCTTTACAGTAGCTACCCCTTTGTTAAGATTCACTGGCTGTGACGTTCCACAGATGCATTTTGATGATTTCATTTCCTTGTAGTAGAAAGAGGTAGTAGTGTTAGGCACTACCCTTAAAACTAACACTCAGGATATCTCAAACCATTCTTTTTAAGAATCTGTCTGCAAGCCCCCAAGATTCATTCACTCAGATCTATTAACGCATCCTCTGAGTTGTTGTAAATCAAATCCGAGCAGCACTTTGTTATTTGCTTTTTATTATTATTATATTATTTATAATAAACATTATATTATATTAATTATATATTATATTAAACAACACTTGTGAGTATAGGCTAATATAGCAGTTTACATGCCAAATTGTTAATAGACTCCATTATGAATTTATTAGGCTATGGAGGCTTGTTTCACTGTCTGGTAAACTACAATGCTTGTAGACCACTGGAGGGGGGGGGGGGAGGGATCATTTGAGGAGAAAGTTCAACTGTAGCTGACAGCGTCTTCTTCCTCTCATTTCCCCGTATTGACAGTCTGTCCCTGACTCTGTTGACATCATGCAGATTGGACAGAGAGAGAGAGAGCGAGCGAGAGAGAGAGCGAGCGAGAGAGAGAGAGAGAGAGAGAGAGAGAGAGAGAGAGAGAGAGAGAGAGAGAGAGAGAGAGAGAGAGTGAGTTGGGCGGTAGCAGCGTCGTCAGTGCGTGTGTTTTTCACTCCAACAGCAGCAGCTCGGCTCCTACCCTAGCCTACAGCAGACTGTCGGAGCAGCGAACACCTTCTCCGTCCGAGTGGACACCTTCTGACTGACCGACCGTTTCTCTTCGAGGTTAGTCCCTGTCTAGGAATATGTAGTCTGTGAATCCACTTGATGTTTATTCGGTTTACATGGCTGCTTTCTGTACTGCGTACTGCGCTGGGACGCGGCTCACTGCAGTTACGTTCCAACTTCCAAAGCAATCTGCAATATTCAAGTAATGTAAGTTCTAACTTTTATGTAGCCTAGCCTATAGCGTTCTGGTGAATTAGTTGCGACTGTATGGCTATCACTGTTTCTAAAGTGCAGTTTGTAGTGACTTTATTTAGCTCCAGTGATCTCCCAATGGTTTGTCTTAATCACTAATATTAATAATGTTACTGTATGTATGTGTCTGTGCTGCTCACTGAATGAGCTCTGGAGATATCCTCTCAGTGTTCTCAGAACATGAGGCCAGTTACAGATGTTACAGAATAATGTCGCTATTTAAAGAGCTTTGGTCTGGACCAAGTGTGAAATATGTCTGAGAAAAAGAATAAATTAAGCAATTCAAAATGAACCAGGACACTGGGTGCAGAATAGCCTGTGATGTATCTGATGCAAATTAGGCCACAGCCTCTAAACAAAATAAGAAAATGTGAAGTGAAATCTCCTCTGCAGCATGGAACTTAGCCTAAGGCTTAACCTAAATATATAAGGGTCACTTCCAATTGAGTATTTAACAGTTGAAGATATGAGCTGATTGGGAAAGGCGGCTCAGTAATGTGTTATGATGATAATAGCTCAGCACATTACACTGGCAGCCCGAAGGCAGAAGCACTGGTTGGTGAAGTGCATATTAATTTGAATGGGATTTGTTTTTGAGGCTCCAGTGTCTTCAGGTGACGTCAGGGTCCATGCAGCCTGGAGGGATCCTCAGTAAAACCAGGACTCTTTTCGTTTTAGGGTGACTTCCTCCACTAAAGATGAACCTAATGAGACAATGTGGAGCTGGGGTTTTCTGAAACCTTTAGAATAATAGACTGACAAAAACAGACAGCTACCTGAAACAAAACCTTAAACACATAGTATTCCCCAGTTCTCAGGTCAGGGTACTAAAGTATAATCCGTTTTTCGTTTTAAACCAAAAACGAAAAAAGGAAAAAACGGGTTGATGTTTCGTTTTTTGTTTCAAACCAAAAACGAAAAAACCAAACTATGAGCTGCGTTTTCTCGTTTTTCCAATGTCCATACAAATTAAAAATTAACTGGAAAACTGCTCGTTTTTCAACTGTTGTTTTTTTGTTATTCATGTTTCTGTTTTAACCCAAGAGCGAGAATACGGGCTCATTTTTATAATGTGCATAATCATTGAAAATCTGATGGAACACAGGTCTCGTTTATAATGTTATTTTGGTCTTACGTGTTAAGTCAAAAGTTGACTAAAACCAATGCGCTCTGGACAGGAAGTAACATTAACGCGTCAAGATAAAAGTATGAGAGCTGTAATAACTGCCAGAAGAACAATGTACTTTAGCTTTTGCCTGTAGCTTGTCAGATTAAGCTACAGTAAATTATTTAGGGTTATATAAAGTATTTAATTGAGCAACATCCATTAATAGCCACAAAGGGAGTAAGAATGGATATTGTTTTAAAATAGAAATAGGATTATAATAAGTTTTAAATCACATTTTAAATAAAATCTGTATTCCCCTAGCATTATGTGTGGCGTTATTGACTACTTTTACTCTAATCTTACACCAGCCAGTAAAAAAAGGCAAAAAATATAAGGGCTTTTTTAAATTGCTCTGCAGAATATTGTATGTGACATGGTTGACCACATTAGCTGCCAATGAACATGTCAATGTGATGAAGAACATAAATTAACAAGTTAATGTGTACTGGAGAGTCTCTCATTCTGGTCTGGTCTCCTCAGGCCCTGCAAACTGGACCAGAGTTCATGGTGAGCATGGTAGACCTCCTCACTGCTGGGCCTGTGCCTGGATCACCCAGCTCATTAGATGTTCACTGCTCATACTAAGGCCTTGAAACAGTAGTTGGCCAATATTGGATAATAAAATATAATACATGATAGGTATTGTGGGGTTGAATTACAATAAGGAATGGTCAATGGTAAGCACTGTGGCCTCACAGCAAGAAGGTACTGGGTTGGAACCCTGGTAAGCAATATAAATATGTACTGCCATTGTATTGTTGGAGCAGCAGCAGATGGCACAGAATCATGCAAATGTTTAATGTTACAACCGAGATATCTCTCTCTCTCTCTCTCTCTCTCTCTCTCTCTCTCTCTCGCTCTCTCTCTCTCGCTCTCTCTCTCTCTCTCTCTCTCTCTCTCTCTCTCTCTCAGAACATACACTTCCACAAAGGCTGGTGCATGTTTATCATATATTGTATGGTGCTGTGGTCAAGTGGCAAATCTGAATCAGAAAAGTGGCCTACTGTAATATTCTAGCAGTAAACCACAAGTGTGGTCCAGTCTGCAGAGCCTGAAGAGACCAGGATGAGAGAAGCAACATGGCAGCTTCCTCACTAATATGATGAGAGGTTTGCAATGTGGCCCAGTTGTATCTGCAAGAGTTCTTCATCACACTCATGAATTGTACCTAATTTCTAAGTAAAATGAGGATATACGATTAGTTGTTTTGGATTATAACAGACTGGTATATTCAATTCAATTTTATTTATAGTATCAAATCATAACAAGAGTTATCTCAGGACACTTTACAGATAGAGTAGGTCTAGACCACACTCTATAATTTACAAAGCCCCAACAATTCCAGTAAATCCCCCAAGAGCAAGCATAAATGTGTAAATGCGACAGTGGTGAGGAAAAACTCCTTTTTTAGGAAGAAACCTTGGACAGACCCAGGCTCTTGGTAGGTGTGTGTGTGTGTGTGTGTGTGTGTATGTATGCACATACTTGTAAATATGCACGTGTGTCCTGTGTGTTCATCTTCTGTAAAGCTCAATAGTGCCCTATTGCACTACCAGGTCAAAATTTGCCCAGAAAGACCATAACTGCTATAAAATTGAATAAAACACCCAAAATTGTATGAAAGTTGTGAATATTAATTTACTTGTGAAGAGCATGGAAGGGAACAATGCATGTTATTTTTGGTTAATTTGGTTGAAAGAAACCCATATTTTGGGCGCCTGGTTAGCTCACCTGGTAGAGCGGGTGCCCATGTATAGAGGTTTACTCCTCGACGCAGCGGCCGCGGGTTCGACTCCGACTTGTGGCCCTTTGCTGCATGTCATTCCCCCCTCTCTCTCTCCCCTTTCAAATCTAAGCTGTCCTATACAAATAAAGGCCTAAAATGCCCCCAAAAAAATCTTAAAAAAGAAAGAAACACATATTTCTTATAAGAAACTTTGAAAACATGACACATTTAACCCAAAGACAACACAAGTGTTAGATGCCTTTTTACTGGCTGGTGTAAGATTAGAGTAACTAGTCAATAACTGCCATTACACATAGGCTAATAATAGATGAATGTAGATTTTATGTGATTTTAAAATTATTATTAAATAATTAAATACTTTATATAACCCTAAATAGCTAACTTTAGCCTAATCTGACAAGCTCCAGGCAAAAGCTAAAGTACATTGTTCTTCTGGGTGTTATTACAGCTCTCATACTTTTATCTTGACGCGTTAATGTTACTTCCTGTCCAGAGCGCATTGGTTTTAGTCAACTTTTGACTTAACACGTAAGACCAAAATAACATTATAAACGAGACCTGTGTTCCATCAGATTTTCAATGATTATGCACATTATAAAAATGAGCCCGTATTCTCGCTCTTGGGTTAAAACAGAAACATGAATAACAAAAAAACAACAGTTGAAAAACGAGCAGTTTTCCAGTTAATTTTTAATTTGTATGGACATTGGAAAAACGAGAAAACGCAGCTCATATTTTGGTTTTTCCGTTTTTGGTTTGAAACAAAAAACGAAACATCAACCCGTTTTTTCCTTTTTTCGTCTTTGGTTTAAAACGAAAAACGGATTATACTTTAGTACCCTGACCTTCTCAGAGGTTCTACAGTATTAGATGGACGTCCCTGCTTGCTAAATGTCCACATCTTTCAACACTACTAGTTTATATAATGCAGGTTTTCTGTAGTCTCCAAACCTGTCCGAGTAAAAGTAGTCTGGCCTCCAAAGCGTGCTGGAGGAGGGTCTGGTTAGTCCACACAGCATTCCTGGATGGGAGGTAAACGTGCTCTGGTTTATTGGCATTTTTTAAACCAATCACAATCGTCTTGGGCGGTGCTAATCACCGGAGAAAAGCCGCGGTGTCTCTGTAAAATAGTCTCATAGTTCCACTTGTTTTGGTGGAACGTGTACGTTCAAAAGTACTTTTAGTCGTGCAACAGAAAACTCAGCTTGGACAGATAGTCTAGCTAGCTGTCTGGATTTACCCTGCAGAGATCTGAGGAGCAGTTAACCATAGTCCTCACAAATCCACCAGAGGTTAGAACACCAACACAAAGGAAGCCCAAGGCAACGGATATCCGGTCTAAATGAGTGAAATCCGGCGGATTTTCCGGCAACGGAGCAATCCCGGAAGTGGACCGTCAAGGATATAGACTAGATGTAAAGTGACCACAGTAAATGAAACCAGAACTTGAAAAAACTGAACAGGTAACTTTACCTCTGATGACATCATCAGGGTTATTCCTCCAGAGCCACAGAAGACTTTATGCAACTGTTCTCTCAGCAGGCTGAGTAGCACCCCTCATGCTGACTAAATGAACTTTAATACTTTAATATGTAAATAAAATAAGTGGCATGGCCAGCAGCAGAACTTACGCCAGCAACAGAAACAGCACTGTGAAATGATGGCGTTATCACCCTGGTCTCCAGGAGCTACTGAATTCATGTGGGGCTGCAGCTAACCATTATTGTCATTGTAGATTAATGTGTGGATTATTGTCTGGATGAGTTGTTTGGTCTCTAAAATGTCAGAAAATGGTGAAAAATGTGAAAAAAAAATCAGTGTTTCCCAAAGCCCAAGATGACGTCCTCAAATGTCTTGTTTTGTCTTCAACTCAAAGATCTTCAGTTTCCTGTCCCAGAGGAGAGAAGAAACTACAACATATTCACATTTAACAAGCTGACATCACACAAGTTTGATTTTTTTCAACTAAAAATGACTCAAACCGATTAACCAATTAATGTAATAGCTGACAACTAATGGATGGATCTTTGCAGCTCTAGCTGTGAGATTAAGTTATGATGATTCATCC
Source organism: Sander lucioperca (assembly GCF_008315115.2). NCBI lineage: Eukaryota > Metazoa > Chordata > Actinopteri > Perciformes > Percidae > Sander > Sander lucioperca. The sequence goes on from NC_050191.1 coordinate 14,853,113, forward strand.
ATCTTTCCTGATTTAGTCATTCCACTTTGCTGTTAAAAGCCTACAGTCTACCGTTTCCTTCTGTGTGTGAAGCCCGTGAATGCACCACGCAGTTAGAGTCTGAGCGGCCTCCGTCTGTCCGTCTGCTCGTGTCCCCGGGGAGCTGATAGCGCGAGGTCAGAGGTCACCAGGTGTGTAATGGGCACGTAATGGGCCACAGGGCGAGGGGGGGGGGCACTGTGTGAGAGGCGATTATTAGATTTGTCTGTCAGATGGTGAGATGATGCCTGTTGTAATGAGTAAAGATGCTGAGATCTGCTAATTCCCATGATGCCATGTCACATTAGTTTAACCATTACAATATATGAAATGTATGATATTAATGCTGTGTTTCAGGAATCAGATTTCCACTTTAAAGCCTTTAAAGGGGGGGCTCTGCTTGCTAGAGGCACTGGAGGGGCAAATGAAAGAAAAGGAGCTTTCTGTGGTATGTTGCCTTGCAGGGGCTCTAAATCCCACTGAAGCCTTTAGTGATAGCTTGAAACAATTAAGTATACGGCCTCGCTCTTTCTCCCACAATGCATCAGCTGTCATTCAGTTCTTTACGGCCATGCACCGCTCCTCACTCTTTCTCCCACAATGCATCAGTTGTCATTCAGGGCAAAGGGTTAAACAAGTATTGGTGTACGGTCGCTTTTTTCAAGAGCAGTGTAAAAAGAGACAAAAGGCTAGTGCAGTGTGACAGAGCCTGTACTTTATAGGGGGTGGGGGGTGCTCTGCCCCACAGCTGACACTCAGCTCTCTCCAGCTGGAGATGAGACACCCAGGGCAGCTCCACCTCCTCCTGCTTGTCCTCATGTACAGTATGTGGGAGACTAACAGAGAAAGACACTATTAATAATGTTTGTCTGCTTATCATTTCTCTGACTGATAACTCCAACTTGGATTTTATTTTCTTAGTTTTTGCTCATCGTATTTGTTAGTTACAGTATAATAGCCCTACAATCATCCAGTTAATTGTTGAGATCTGGAACACAGCAACCTCACTAAGAAAAAGCCAGTTGGGTCAGTTGGTCTGTTGGACCCGTGGCCCCCCCCACAGGGTCCAACATCACTTTGACAGGATGCAAGGTGTTTAACAGAATAGGATAGAAAAAGTGAAGTGTGAAGTCTTTAATACATTTAATACAATGCACTCTTTAAGGCTGATGCAATTGCAATTTTGTTGTGCTTCCATAAGGACAATGATTTTCTTGGATCTTCTTGAATCGTGAATAAAAAAAGTATTTGTAACACAAAATTGTTTCTTTTTAAGGTTTTTTTTCTTAGGTAATTATGCTACTGAGTAATTTGTACCCCTTAAGGTCCTATAAAACTTAAAAAATAATGAAAATCTGTAAACAAGAGGTCACAAACCAAGAAGGCGAGGAACCACTGCTCTGAATCACTTTGGAGGTAAAACTAACATGGAGGACACCCTGAATGTGAATAATAATCCTTACAATCACAGGATCAGTCTGTAAACGGTGACGGATCTTTACAACAGACAGTTTGGGTGATCTATTAACATTTCACCTTGGTTCTCTCGTTGTACCATTAGACTTCTTTTTAGCACAGGTCAATCATATTATTCCCAATATGATTGTTATTAGTCATTCCTATTGGTGTATTATTACGGATAGGAATGATTGCCAAATCTACAAAAATAATTGTACTTTAACAAAGTGGGAGGGCCCATGTGAGTTTGTACCCCCGACGACCACAGGTGGTCTCACGGTGGTGTTGTGGTAATTGCTAGCCAACGGGTGGGGGACTCATTGTAAGGTCCCAGTCAAAGGATGGAGGCTCTCTCTGCGGAGCCCAGGGGGCCTTTTCTGCTCCGTGCTCCTGGACAATGAAGCCGGGCCCGGGAGGTGATTAGGGCTACAAGACTGGCACAGCTCCTCAACCTCCGAGGCTTTGGGAGGCTTGTCTTCTTTGTTGCGCTGCAACACAGGCCTACTTAACCAAGTGCTTCTTGTACTTAGTACTATATATACTATAAACAATGTGTGAGATTGTTGGTAGTGATGCTCAGGCCTAGTCCATACGTACACTGATATATTTATAATGTAGCTTTCTCTATGCGTGTTGGCCTTTAGTTTGATGACCCTGACTATGTCCAAATCAAATTTCATTTGATTTCGCTGGTCAGTCTTTGAGAAATGTAAAGGGAAAGTCAGCTTTAATGACAGGTCAACGATGATTATTTGATGATATTTTAACAGCTGGCCAATATTTTAATATTTTCACCCAGCTAGACATTGTATGCACTAGTGGAAAACCCTGAGCTGGTATTGTACAGGAACTTTGATAAGATGTTCTCATTGTACCAGGAACACCAGTGTCGGCAGACGCCACACATCATCATCCTGACCATGAGACTGCTCCGAGTTTCCCTGGGAACTTTCGCTTCACAAGGCCACTTATACAGCATTTACACGTCATTTTTATTAGTATAATGTGAAGAGTAAAAAGAATTGGGAAACAACTTTTTGACAAAATCTGTAAGTCTCATACCTGTTTATATAGCTACCACATTTCGCCTCTTTGCATTGACTTTGTATGTGGATGCGCTGCCAAATTTGCGTGAAAAGGCCTGGGTGTGATCACGCCATTAGTCTTGTTTAGGTTGACCTCTGTACTATTTATTTCAATTGCTGTCACATCTGGTGCAGCTGTGGCATGGATGCCAGAGGGTTTATTTCCAGCAGTGACCTGAGGATTAGCCAACAGTGTGTCAGCATCCGATTTCTGTGCACAAAATGCACAAATGCTTGGCAGTGATTAAACAGATAACATAGCCGTAAATATTTGCTCTGTATTCTCTGGGGTATTTATGGCCCATTTTGTCCACCACACATGCTCCTGTCAGCACAGACCTCTCTGCCTCGCCGCTACACCGAGCTAGCACTGAACTGATCTTGGGATTAGTGAGGGGGTCAAAGTATTGTTTTAATCTGGTTCTGGCTCTCTGTCCCTAACTGGTGCAGGAAAGACAGATGGCTGAGTTCTGAGTGGAATCAGAGGGTGGGGGGGCCTTCCATTCTGACCACTTTCTTCACACTCATCATATAGTCATGTCCCTGATCCCTCACATGTAAAGTGTACAGAGGAAAATAGCTGCGCTGTGGTCTGTATCTGTGTTCCTTCTGCACTCACATTCACTACTTTGGTTTTTAGTGTTGTGATGAGAGAACTCTCTCCGACCAGAATGCATCTCCACTCCTGGGGGGAGGGGGGCATCAGCAGACTAATGGCCGTTTTACAGTCGCTGCAGCCGAGCGACCACCACGCGCGAGTATAAACAGTTACGGCGCTCCCATGACGTCACACTGGCGCTCGACAGGTCGGCTACGGCGAGTATACCCCACGTTTGACTTTTAGTAGTTTGTATTTATGCAGGACCTCCGTCATGCTGGAACTAGACTATCTATACTAGAATATATATTATGCTCTATATCTCATGTATGTAATTATAAAATTAGTTTATTTGTAGGTATAGGCAAATAACTTAGTATGGTTATATACTGTATATATGCAAGAATATGATTACAAAAATAATCTAAACTCATTGATATTTAGAGTGTAAGTAAACAAACAAAAGTAAATGTAGTCTATGTAAATTCAAATATTAGGACTGAGCTGTGTGAAATGATCCTACCAGCCTCCTCCAGTTCTACAGCCTTCATATTGCAGCATTGGTGTTAAAAAGTTCTGTGACTGGCTGCAGTCCAATCTTCTCTTCCATTGTCCACTTCCTCTTTCTGCTCCACTCGCTGTGTGTTCTCTATATGCAAGGGACATTAGTTATTTCTGTAATGTCAGCCAGTCTGGAGAAATGCACTATAAGAATTTGAACATATTACAGCTCTGTTATTATTCCTAATGCTGGTGACAACAAGCCAGGGGTTCCATTATCCCGTTCCAAATCTTTCTGTCAAAAATGATCTTTTGATGGTGTTTTGAATGTTTCATCCTCAGTGCAGAGGTTGGTTTCCAGCTGGATGTGTAGGCCTCCTCGAGGGAAATTTGATACATTGGTTTCAAAGGTGGTGTTTAAAGTGTGAACAGCGCTTCATTTTTCACCACTGGTAAAGAACATATGATGTAATATGAGAAGCTGGCTTTTTTCTGGGAGGGGGGGTAGTTAGAAGTCTAATGGCCCTGACACACCAACGCAATTATCGGCCGTCGGACAGTCTGGCAAGGTCGGTGACTCGAGTCTGTTCGGTGTGTTCGTGCCGTCGTCCGTTGGAGGAGCCGTCGGCCTTCATTTTGGTCGACTCGACATGTTCAGTCGGAGACAGGGCAGTCGGGACTCACCCGGAAATGGTGAGTGGATGAGCCGCTCAAAATCTGATGAAAATCTTTTAAACTGACCTTTGTTGATCTGAAATGAAGACAGATTCAGCAGCTGCACGGCCTATTTTTTGCTTAAAATGTTTTCAGAAACACGTTTCGGTGAACTATTTTAGTCCAATATGAGATCGTATTCTGAACAAGTCGCCATGACAGTCTGGCTGTGAATTTCCGGAGAAAAAAGAACCACGTGACGCGTTCGTCCTATCAGCTGCCGGTTTTCATTTTTTGGGGGACAATACAGAGTAGCGCCGCCTGCTGCTATGGAGACGTATTACATTTCGCACACGCGCAGAGGGTATGCTCAAGTCGGCGTCGCCTCAGTGTGTTTTGAGGCATTTTTTGGACCTCGGGGACCCGACTGATCAGTCTGACTGCCTTTTCTGCCGACGGTCGGCCGTCTGGTTGGTGTGTAACATTAGACATTAGAAAGCTAAGGCTTTGTCCCCAAAAGTCACCATCTAGGATTTTTTTTTATTGCTGGGTCCTGTTAAATTCCCCCTGCTCCCTTCAGCTAATCATTTGTAGACTGTAATCTAAAACCTATTATCTGGAGCAGTATGGGGAGTAACTAATGGAAACACAACATTCCTTTTCTGACATGTAGGTTAAAGGCCGTTGTGTGTTTGGGGTCAGTGAGCGGCTCACATCACTTCCTCGTTGGCCAGATCTGAAATCCTCACACCCACAAACGTGAATGAAACCTTCTGTGGTTGGGGTTTTGAATGGGCTGCTGTTGGAGATGTTGACAGGCGGGCACTAGCAGCTACATTCCTGGCATGCTTTGGATATCAACTGCTGATGCACAGCTGCCTGCTCGCTATCAGTCATGGAGGCTGCTGACAGCTGGGTTCAGTGCAGCATGGTGAGCAGAAAGAAGAAGACACACCATGGGCGCCATTGACTCAGCATTACTCAGCAGCTAAACACTGGTTTGAAAGGTGTAATTCAGGGCTGTCATAGTGTTGTGGAAATCTGATTTAGCTGGCACACTTTCTGAAACTTCATCTCACTAAAGACACACACCATGTTAGTCCTGATATTACATAATGTGTAACAATATTAACAGACATTATTGTTACAGTAAATATTGTTCCAGGGGTTAGCGGCATGTCATTTCTTTGTTAAATTATTACAGCTACAGAGAACAGGTATGTCACTGAGGTTATCATGTGGGCACCCCCCCATCCCAGTTGTTCCTCTGAATTCAATTCAATTCAATTTTATTTATAGTATCAAATCATAACAAGAGATATCTCGAGACACTTTACAGATAGAGTAGGTCTAGACCAAACTCTGTACTTTACGAAGCCCCAACTATTACAGTGGTTGCCTCAAGAGCAAGCATTAGCAGTAGCTATTGCGACAGTGGCAAGGAAAAACTCCCTTTTTTTGTTAGGAAGAAACCTCGGACAGACCCAGACTCTTGGTAGGCGGTGTCTGACGGCACCAGTTGGGGGAGTGGTGAATGGTGGCAATAATAGTCATAATAAAGATAGTGAAGCAGTGATCACAATGGTAGTCATAGTAGTTCATGTCATAGTAGGGCACAGCAGGGCGTTACGGGGTGTAGTGTGGCACAGCAGCCTGGGTGGACGCGGTTGGACGCGGCAGGACGCAGTCGGACACTGCGGGGAAACGCAGAGCGTAGCAGGGTGTAGTAAGTCCATAGCGTCAGCTGCACCCAGGACCCCGGTGTAGGTGCCACCCAATTCCAAGGCGATGTTCTGGGTGAAGAAGAAGCAAAGGGACTCCGGGGAGAAAACTCCCCAGAGCTAGGTTAGTAACAGGCATTTCTGGGACTAAGATGCACACAAAAGGAGACAAGTGAAAAGAGAGAAGAGGGAGCGGCTCATTGTGTCCTTGGAAGGAGCTTCCCACAGCAGTCTAGAGTTATAATAGCATAACTAAGAGAGGCAGGCTAAAGAGAGGGGCCCTGGACCGGGCTCGTACTCTCCCCTGCCGGAACGGGCTTGTACTTCCTGCCTCCCTCTACTCTACTCTACTATGCTGCAACTCCTCACTCCCTAACTATAAGCTTTATCAAAGATGATGGTTTTCAGTTTATTCTTAAATGTGGCGACGATGTCAGCCCCCCGAACCCAAGTTGGGAGCTGGTTCCACAGGAGAGGAGCCTGGTAGCTGAAGGCTCTGGCTCCCATTCTACTTTTAGAGACTCTAGGAACCACAAGTAGCTCTGAGTTCTGGGAGCGCAGTGCTCTAGTGGGACAATAAGGTACTAAAAGCTCTTCTATGTATGATGGTGCTTGACCATTTAGTGCTTTGTAGGTCAGGAGAAGGATTTTAAATTCAATCCTGGATTTTACAGGAAGCCAATGCAGAGAAGCTAATACAGGAGAAATGTGATCTCTTTTGTTAGTTCTTGTCAGAACACGTGCTGCAGCATTCTGGATCAGCTGGAGGGTCTTGAGGGACTTATTTGAGCAGCCTGATAGTAAAGAATTACAGTAGTCCAGCCGGGAAGTTACGAATGCATGGACTAGTTTTTCAGCATCGTTTTGAGACAGGATGTTCCTGATTTTGGCAATGTTACGAAGATGGAAAAAGGCTGTTCTTGAGGTTTGTTTTAAGTGGGCGTTAAAGGATAGATCCTGGTCAAAAATGACTCCTAGATTTCTGACAGTAGTGCTGGAGGCCAGGGCAATACCATCTAGGGTAGCTATATATTTAGATAATGAAGTTCGGTGGTGCTTGGGTCCCAGCACAATAACTTCCGTTTTGTTTGAGTTCAACATCAGAAAATTGTGGGTCATCCAGGATTTTATATCTTTAATGCACGCTTGAAGTTTTGCTAACTGACCGCTTTCGTCTGGCTTAATTGACAGATATAATTGGGTGTCGTCTGCGTAACAGTGAAAGTTAATTGAGTGTTTCCTAATAATATTGCCTAGAGGAAGCATATATAAAGAGAATAGAATTGGTCCAAGCACTGAGCCTTGAGGAACGCCATGGCTAACTTTAGCGTATTTGGATGGTTTATCGTTAATATTAACAAATTGGGATCGCTCAGAAAAATAGGACTTAAACCAGCTTAGTGCGATTCCTTTAATGCCAACTAAATGTTCCAGTCTCTGTAAGAGGATGGTATGGTCAATAGTGTCGAATGCAGCACTAAGATCTAATAAGACAAGTACGGAGACAAGTCCTTTGTCAGCAGCAGTTAGAAGGTCGTTAGTGATTTTCACCAGTGCCGTCTCTGTGCTATGATGCATTCTAAATCCTGACTGAAAGTCTTCAAATAGACTATTTCTATGCAGAAAGTCACACAATTGATTAGCGACTACCTTCTCAAGGATTTTGGAGAGAAACGGGAGGTTAGATATAGGTCTATAGTTGGCTAAGACCTCAGGGTCGAGGGTGGGTTTTTTCAGAATAGGTTTTATCACAGCTACTTTAAAAGACTGCGGTACGTGACCCGTTAATAAGGACATATTGATCGTATCTAGTAATGTGGTGTTGACCACGGGTAGTGCTTCTTTAAGTAGCTTCGTTGGAATGGGGTCTAAGAGACAGGTAGTTGGCTTAGCTGAAGAGACCCTTAACATTAATTGTTGGAGGTCTAAAGGATAAAAGCCGTCTAAATAAGTATCAGGTCTTATCGTTCTCTCTAGCCCTCCTGTGCCCAATGGTGAGTCGTTGGAAGCTGTGGGCAGAAGGTGATGAATTTTTTCTCTAATTGTTATAATTTTATCATTAAAAAAGGTCATGAAGTCATCACTGCTCAGAGCTATAGGAATAGATGGCTCAATAGAGCTGTGACTATCTGTCAGCCTGGCTACAGTGCTGAAAAGAAACCTTGGGTTGTTCTTATTTTCTTCTATTAGTGTTGAGTAATAGTCTGATCTGGCATTTCTGAGGGCCCTCCTATAATTTTTTAGACTATCTTGCCAATCCACACGAGATTCTTCCAGTTTGGTGGAACGCCATTTACTTTCAAGTTTTCGTGAGATTTGTTTTAATTTGCGAGTTTGGGAGTTATACCAAGGTGCTAGTTTCCTTTCCTTCATCATCTTCTTTTTGAGAGGAGCAACCGAGTCTAAAGTAGTCCGTAGGCAGGCCGTAGCAGCGTCTACAAAGTTATCAAGTTGGGAGGGACTAGAGTTAACATAACAGTCCTCTGTTATATTAAGGCATGACATTGAGTTAAGTGCTGTTGGAATAGCTTCCTTAAATTTAGCTATAGCACTGTCAGATAAGCATCTAGTGTAGAAACTTTTATTTAATTTCGTATAGTCTGGTAGTAGGAATTCGAAAGTTATTAAAAAATGGTCTGATAATAAAGGATTCTGCGGAAATACTATTAAATCGTCAATTTTGATGCCATATTCTAGCACAAGGTCGAGGGTGTGGTTAAAACAGTGCGTGGCCTCATGCACACTCTGACTGAAACCAATAGAATCTAGCAGTGAATTGAAAGCAGTACTAAGGCTATTGCTCTCAATGTCCACATGGATATTAAAATCACCTACAATAAGTACTTTGTCTGATTGAAGGACTACGCATGATAAAAACTCTGAGAATTCAGATAAAAACTCAGAATATGGACCTGGTGCTCGGTAAACAACAACGAATATAATTGGCTGTACTGTTTTCCATGTTGGGTGTTGAAGATTAAGAACAAGGCTTGCAAACGAGTTATAATTTAGTTTAGGTTTAGGATTAATTAACAGGCTCGAGTCAAATATGGCTGCAACTCCCCCTCCTCGGCCTGAGCCTCGTGGAATTTGGGTATTATTATGACTGGGAGGAGTGGCTTCGTTTAAACTAACATATTCGTCATGGCCCAGCCAGGTTTCGGTGAGGCAGAATAAATCAATGTGGTTATCTGATATCAATTCGTTTACCAATAATGCTTTCGATGACAGAGATCTAATATTTAATAGTCCACATTTGATTTTCCTATTCTGTTCTATCGTTGCAGTGGTTGTTTTAATTCCAATTAGGTTGTTTAGTATAGCACCTCTTTTGTTAGCGTTTGGTTTAATCGGTCTCAGTCGGGGGACAGACACGGTGGTTATGGGATTATGAATGGGTGATTGCTCTGAAGGGAGCACAGAGGGGTGTGTAGCGCTGTATCTCTGATTATTGACTTTGGGAGAGTGTGTCTGGTCAGTGTGCTTGTGGGAGTGTTTACGGGATGTAAACAGTCAATCAGAGGTCTGGGTATGCAGGGCGTGGTGCAAATTTCCACGTAGCATCTGGCTTCCGCGTGTATTGGGATGAATCCCATCCCTGCTGAACAGGGAGCCACGTTCCCAAAACAGATTGAAGTTGTCAATAAAACCTATCTTGTGAATGCTGCATGTGAGCTGGAGCCAGGTGTTAAGGGAGAGTAGTCTGCTAAAGAGGCCTGATCCGCGACCTAGAGATGGAAGTGGGCCCGAAATAAAAACCGACTTCCCAGTGCTTTTTAAAGCCTCAATGAGAGTGGTAAAGTCTCGCCTTGTGCGCTCACACTCCTGAATCCGAGTGGACATGTCGTTATGTCCACAATGGACCACGATGCGTTTGATAGAGGTCGGAAATGAGGGTATCAGGTCCATAACTTTAGCCAGGATGTCTGCAACTTTGGCTCCGGGAAAACAGTGTGTGACAGCATTATGAAACCGTAGGTCTCTAGTGATGGAGTCCCCAATAATTACTGTGGTTAGGGGGAAGAGCGGACGAGGAGTGGGGGGGTGTGGATAGCCGGTGACGGGAGCAGAACAGTCAGTGTCGGTTTCAGATGGGCAGGGAAAAGAAGAGGAAGAATGCTTACCGTTCGGTTGTGGAGATTGTTTTTGAGGAACGTTGTCATTTGGCCGATCCAGGCAGTGTAGGCCACCGGACCGTCTGACTACCGCATCCCTCAGAAGCTTTCGCCGCGCGGTAGCAATCGTCTTCCGTGACGACGGCTGGTCAGTCTGCTTTGAAGCGGGGCGAGCCCGGTGAGCCGCACTGGCCACCACCGGCTCCGACTCCGACAAAGCATTGAAGCGGTTGGAGAGGCTGAGGGCAGGAGGCGATGGAGCCCTACCCGAGGCTCTCTTTCGGCCGCAAACCACCTCAGTCCAGGGTGGCTTGACAACCGGTGTCGAGCAGGACGATGGGCGTGGGCAGGCAGCTGGGTCCCATGGCGCGGTATCCTGGAAGGCCGCCGAGAGAGATGAGATCCGGAGCGACTGATTATGAGCCACGTCCAAGCAGGCGGTTAACAAAGCATCTTTGGTTTTTAAGTCCTCGGAAAGCCGACGAACATCTTCCCTGAGGTCAGCAATTTCTTTGTTTGTATTATTGAACAACGAGGAAATCCTGAGGGGGAGTGGGGACTCGCCAGGTGTAGAGGTTGCCATGAAGCTAGCGTTAGTTTAGCCGGTAGGCCTAGTCTTGATAAATTAGCGTGAGGCTAATACTTACTTACACGTAAAAATGTATCTTTGGTTTTAAAAACACTTTATTAGTATAATAAAAACTAGGCGATAGAGCCGACTGTTAGGTAGGAGGTTGAAGGCAGCTGCCGGCTGCCTCGTCCCCGCCGACTGCTGTCGCTTGTGGATGACGTTCGCTTCACTGAACACAGCTGCAACGCTGATGAGTGGGAGTGAAGCAAAAAAAAAAAAAAAAAAAAAAAAGCCCATCACACCCCCAGCAGGCTGAACAGCAATATTCAGAGAAGCAGCTTTGACTCAACCGTTTCCTGGTTCACTGAGCCCCAACAAACCATAGAATCAGAATCAGAATCAGAATCAGAATCAGAAAGGGCTTTATTACCAAGTACGTTGCACATACGAGGAATTTGTCATGGTGTTGTTGGAGCATGTCACACATACAAATATAAGAAGGATAAAAAGAATATAAACAATATAAGTATAAACATATACACACAGTATGTATTAATAACGATAAAATAAAATTAAATAAATAGTAAAATAAGTTAAACAGTAGTAAAAAGGAATGCTACAGCAGAGTAGGTACAGAGTAGGTACAGAGTAGGTACAGTAGTTACAGAGTATTTACAGTGGGGTGTGGAGAGAGTAAGGATGGATTCCGGGCCTTGTTAATAAGGCTAGTGGCGGAGGGGAAAAAACTGTTTATGTGGCGTGAGGTTTTGGTCCTGATGGACCTCATCCTCCTGCCAGAGGGGAGTGGCTCAAAGAGCTTGTGTCCGGGGTGGGAGGGGTCAGCCACAATCTTTCCAGCACGCTTCAGAGTCCTGGTGGCGTATAGGTCCTGGAGCGGCGGCAGATTGCAGCCAATCACCTTCTCAGCTGACCGAATGACACGCTGCAGCCTGCCCTTGTCCTTGGCAGTGGCAGCAGCGTACCAGATGGTGATGGAGGATGTGAGGATGGACTCAATGATGGCTGTGTAGAAGTGCACCATCATTGTCTTTGGCAGGTTGAATTTCTTCAGCTGCCGCAGGAAGTACATCCTCTGTTGTGCTTTCTTGACGAGGGAGCTGATGTTCAGCTCCCACTTGAGGTCCTGGGAGATGGTAGTTCCCATGAAGCGGAAAGACTCCACAGTGTCAATTGTGGAGCCACAGAGGGTGATGGGGGCAGGTGGGGCTGGGTTCTTTCTGAAGTCCACAACCATCTCCACTGTCTTTAGAGCGTTGAGCTCTAGATTGTTTTGGTTGCACCAGGTCACCAGGTGGTCAGCCTCCCACCTGTAGGCAGACTCGTCTCCATCAGAGATGAGTCCGATGAGGGAGGTGTCGTCCGCAAACTTCAGAAGCTTGACGGACTGGTGACTGGAGGTGCAGCTGTTGGTGTACAGGGAGAAGAGCAGAGGAGAAAGAACACAGCCCTGAGGGGATCCGGTGCTGATGGTCTGTGAGTCGGAGACGTGTTTCCCCAGCTTCACATGCTGCTTCCTGTCAGACAGGAAGTCAGTGATCCACCTGCAGGTGGAGTCAGGCCCACCTAGCTGGGAGAGTTTCTCCTGAAGCAGAGCCGGGATGATGGTATTGAAGGCAGAGCTGAAGTCCACAAACAGGATCCTGGCGTAGGTTCCTGCGGAGTCCAGGTGCCGGAGGATGTAGTGGAGGGCCAAATTGACTGCATCGTCTACAGACCTATTGGCTCTGTAGGCAAACTGCAGGGGGTCCAGGAGGGGGTCGGTGATGGCTTTGAGGTGTGAAAGCACAAGGAGCTCAAAGGACTTCATAACCACAGAGGTCAGGGCGACGGCCTAAACACAAGAAGAGGCTTACATGTACAGTACTTACATTACATTAGCCCCATGTTACCGTGTCTCCACACAAATTAGCCTTTCCTAGGATGGCGAAGTAATGTCCCGCCCTACTCTGCCTTACTCTGCCTCTGATTGGCTTACCCTGGTGTTGTTACTCTGACTCTAACCAATCTCCCTCCTCACGCTCAAACCCTAATGTAGCTAACCAACGAAAGCAACGAGTACTAGCCATCCTAGGAAACACAAATTTGAACCCCAAACGGTGGAGCAACACTGACACAACGTCCACAACTCGTCTCCTACATAACTGTCTCTCCACTGCTGTTGTAGCTGACGGGGATAGTTCCTGAGTGCAGGAGGTTCTGCCAGCTCCGCTCGCCAGAGGGTGACTGACTTGCACACCAATGTGCTTGTGCTAACCTCAGCATATGTCGCTAAAGGGCGCACAGTGGTAGCAATACGTGAGACGCTACTGCACGTTTGGATTACCCAGTGGTTGGTGTTATGTGACGCATACTGACATACACAAAACTATCATAGTATCAGCTCTGAGGTCATTCTTTAATGGCAGCGACATTACATTTACTGATAACACAAACCCATTATTCAACAGAAAATATGCTGGCTAACAAAAGTGATCAGCTCCATGGACACTGGGAGTGGGAATGTGTCTGAAAGGTTATGATCTTTTCTATTTGTTGTCTACACTTAAAGGTGCTCTAAGCAATGTTGGGTGACGTTACTTCTTGCTGACGTTCAAAGTATTGTCAAACAAGCTCGCCCCTCCCTCCTCCTCATCCCGTCCCCTCCCCCTCCCTTCCGTGCACTAACCCCCCAACCCCCACCCCAAAATCCTTCTTGTCGGTTATTGGCTGGAACACTTGAACACTGTTTGTTATGTTTGGTGGTGCAGGTTGGCCAGTTTGTTTTTGTTGCGGTTTGTGGACGGCATTTCTTTTACAGTGTGTTCAGGGGACAGGCAGCTAGCAGATAGTGAGGAGATGTTTTTTACAGTGTGTTCAGGGGACAGGCAGCTAGCGGATAGTGAGGAGATGTTTTTTACAGTGTGTTCAGGGGACAGGCAGCTAGCAGATAGTGAGGAGATGTTTTTTTACAGTGTGTTCAGGGGACAGGCAGCTAGCGGATAGTGAGGAGATGTTTTTTAGTGTTTTCAGGGGACAGGCAGCTAGCGGATAGTGATGAGATGTTTTTTACAGTGTGTTCAGGGGACGGGCAGCTAGCAGATAGTGATGAGATGTTTTTTACAGTGTGTTCAGGGGACAGGCAGCTAGCAGATAGTGAGGAGATGTTTTTTACAGTGTGTTCAGGGGACAGGCAGCTAGCAGATAGTGAGGAGATGTTTTTTTACAGTGTGTTCAGGGGACAGGCAGCTAGCGGATAGTGAGGAGATGTTTTTTAGTGTTTTCAGGGGACAGGCAGCTAGCGGATAGTGATGAGATGTTTTTTACAGTGTGTTCAAGGGACAGGCAGCTAGCAGATAGTGAGGAGATGTTTTTACAGTGTGTTCAGGGGACAGGCAGCTAGCAGATAGTGAGGAGATGTTTTTTTACAGTGTGTTCAGGGGACAGGCAGCTAGCGGATAGTGAGGAGATGTTTTTTAGTGTTTTCAGGGGACAGGCAGCTAGCGGATAGTGATGAGATGTTTTTTACAGTGTGTTCAGGGGACAGGCAGCTAGCAGATAGTGATGAGATGTTTTTTTACAGTGTGTTCAGGGGACAGGCAGCTAGCAGATAGTGAGGAGATGTTTTTTTACAGTGTGTTCAGGGGACAGGCAGCTAGCGGATAGTGAGGAGATGTTTTTTACAGTGTGTTCAGGGGACAGGCAGCTAGCAGATAGTGAGGAGATGTTTTTTTACAGTGTGTTCAGGGGACAGGCAGCTAGCGGATAGTGAGGAGATGTTTGCTGTATGTGACCAAAACGGTTGTAGCCTAAAAAAATCGCTAAGAGCACCTTTGATGTGTAATACAGGGGAAGGCTGATAGAAAGCCGTGAAGGGTGTGACCTCTCATCCTGTCCTCCTTGTGTCGGTGTTTGCTCCAGGCTTTATAGCTGCCATAATCTTTCCTGTGCAATTCATCCTGCATGCACATATCTGTTTAGTGAAAGGTGTAATTATAAAGTATATAGCGTTTATTCAAATTTATTTGAGTCTATATAGCTTCATTCCGTTTTTGGTCTATTTATATTTTTTATCGTTTTTGATTTTTCTCACTCTGTCACTTTTTTCCCTTTGCTTTTGTAAACTCTTGAGCTGCTGTAACGGGTAATTGTCCCTGGTGTGGGATGAATAAAGTTTGTCTTATCTTTAACCAGGATTCCAGTTTTAAAACAGAAGTACTACTGTATATACAAGTACAAGTTTCCTTCTAAATGTAGCACACATTTTAACCAAATTTCCAGAAAACCGACCAAGGAAAATGTCAATTAATATGCCTTTCTATCCATGACACTTTTCTAAAAAGAAATCATTTAAATTAATTTAATTAATAATTATGTTGTGGCACTCAGCGTACTTTTTCAGGAGTATGACAGTACTAATGGGCCCATTTGACCTCCTCGCAGCCACTCCTGTCTCGCACAGTATAAACCCATTATAACATGCATACAGCTCTACTGCTACCACATTTCCCTCTTCTTTGTAATTATGGTCACTGTAATACAAAACATATATCAGAAAAAATGCCTTTCATCTCCCCAATGGACTGCCCTCTTTTTCCACAGAGGAAACAACCCAGATATGAAGCCGTGTGTCTGCATGTGAAGGCGGTTGTTTTTCTGGAGTGATCAGGCTAACAGTTTTCTCCAGGGTCTCCTCCCTGAGCCAAGGGGTACCATTTCTTGTTTTTTTAACAGAGTCCTGAGTTCCAGAAGTTTGCACAAAAGCCCCGTTGCCTAGCTGCGTGCGAGGAGCCTCGCTGCCACTGCCAGGCCGGCTTTGTGTGCGCGGGTCTCTGAACAGGATCTTGTGGCTAATCAACTGGAATGCAGTCGGGGAGAGGATTCCCCCCTCGCTTAATCGTATTCAGTCTTCAGCTGGCAGGAGAGAGCCTTTCAAACGTTACCATAGTGCATTAGCACCCTTTTCAGCTCAAGTGAATTGACCTCCTATAGTGAGGTTTGCCATGCTTTCTTTGGCATCCCACTTTGTGTGGTCTAATTTCCAATTTTGGGAAAGTGTTTCATGGATATTTGCCGGACTGCAGATTCCTGTTTGATGGAGCACACTGCTCATCTTCCCTGATGCTTAAGAGGCCAAATATTATACTTCATAAAAATGGTATCATGTCTTCAGATGTTAGCGGAGGTGCTCTTTATTTCAGTTTTTCAGTTGAATTGATCAGAGAGTTAGTGTAAGACATGTGATAGTCTTCTGCTTTGAAACTGAAACTGTCCAGTGGAAATGATTTGGCTGAGGAACTGTATCACACAGCCATGTTTTATGGTTGAGTTGGGATGAAGAGCTAATGTCTTGGAAATAATCTGTTCCTCTATGTGGATTTAGCCATGTATGCCTGCGGCGCTGTGATCAGCCCATGTTCTCTCAGTCTGTGCTGTGTTTCCAGTAATGAAACACAGTCATCATCACAGATTAGACTTCAGGGATCAGATGGGACATGCAGCTTCCTCTTCACAGTGGAGCTGTACAATCAGTGTTGAGTTGAAAATGCTGTTTTCACTGTCTCTCACATCCTGTGTTGGTCTCAGGTTACCAGTTTGTACGTTTGGCTTTGTAATGCCTCCATGGAATCCAGTGGCTACAAAGTGCTAGGCCTAATCCCTTTCTCTCGGCTCATACTGCTTTTTTACTGTTAGCATCACTTGACATGTAAACTTCCTCATTTGTTCAGGCAGAGGGGAGTTGACAGCACTTGAAGAAAACAATTCCTTTATACTCTGTTGATTCTTGCAAGTTTGTTCCCTCATATTTAGTTACAGCCTTCAGTAACAGACAGCCAACATCCTGCTGCCACAGCCAGGCTAGCTTCTGTAAGTGCATTCTCTCATTGAGCTTTTTCTTTCATCTGTCTTCCTAGAAAGTCCAGCATCCTGAGGTTTACCGGCCATATGCTGAGATAAACGAGTCTGTCTTGCTATTAGAATTTAAACCTTTGCAATTGTAACAAAGGTAAACCAAAAATTATTTTGTCAGCATTCAAAAACTGCAGCCCCCATGAAATGTTCCCAGTACAGCAGTGTGGATATCAAAAGTCATCTTAACTGTATCCACTAATATAATACTAATATCATCTGTCCAACTTGAACAATCTGCTGCCGTTTGGCCCTGCCAGTCCATTCTCATAGCTCCAACTTGTTAGGGTTAGGGGAAGATCATGGCTTGGGTTACAATAATAATGTTCTTCTTCTTGGGAGGAAAGTCTCAAAATATTCATAGTTTTTTTAATCTATGCTAAATGATTATGATAATGATTTTGTTAGACTTAAAGTGCCCATATTATGAAAAAATCACTTTTTCTGGGATTTGGGGTGTTATTTTGTGTCTCTGGTGCTTCCACACACATACAAACTTGAAAAAACCCATCCATGCTGTTTAGAGTGAGATACGGTTTCTGAATGTGTCCTGCCTTCAGTCTCTGGGTGAGCTGGGCAAAATCTGCACGGCTTTCTACGTCACTAGCTGAGACGAGGTGGTTAACCGCAGCATGCTAGCACTAACATGCTAGCGACTGCCAACAAAGATGTTACAGCAGTGAGAGGTCTCACTCTGTAGCTAAAACAGAGACCTAAACACAGGGTGAAAAGATGAGCTGCAGCAATGTGCAGTACAAACAAAAATATGGTGTTTTTTGAAAACACCATATTTTTTCAGCAGATGAAAAATAGAAACCTATTCTGATACAATCTCAAAACACAATTATGAACCTGAAAATGAGCATAATATGGCCACTTTAACACCCCTGTCTAGACAAATGATGTGAACCACGCTACTTAATGTTTTAGGGCTGGATGTTCTTGTAATTTACATAATAAATCATATCTGTGTGATGGTGGAAAATGTGGAGTGAATCCATAGTTAGATCGACTCTTTTCAAACACAGGTGTACCTAACATAACCCACTGCTAACTTGCATCACATACTTGCTGCAACTGAGCCACTGTTAAAGTTATTATGAAAAGTCAAAATGTCTGCTGTAAAGGTGTGTGAACCTGATTCATTTGGAAAAAATAAAAAGCAAGATAGCTCTGCTGCTGGCAGGGCTAACTCAGGTTTTAGCCAGTAAATTCAGCCACATCTATTCAGACAGCAAGAAGACATGTAAAGTACATAATGGACAGTTTTGTCCATCTTCGTCCATCTTCGTCCGCTTATCCGGTCTCGGGTCGCGGGGGTAGCAGCTCCAGCAGGGGACCCCAAACTTCCCTTTCCCGAGCCACATTAACCAGCTCCGACTGGGGGATCCCGAGGCGTTCCCAGGCCAGGTTGGAGATATAATCCCTCCACCTAGTCCTGGGTCTTCCCCGAGGCCTCCTCCCAGCTGGACGTGCCTGGAACACCTCCCTAGGGAGGCGCCCAGGGGGCATCCTTACCAGATGCCCGAACCACCTCAACTGGCTCCTTTCGACGCAAAGGAGCAGCGGCTCTACTCCGAGCTCCTCACGGATGACTGAGCTTCTCACCCTATCTCTAAGGGAGACACCAGCCACCCTCCTGAGGAAACCCATTTCGGCCGCTTGTACCCTGGATCTCGTTCTTTCGGTCATGACCCAACCTTCATGACCATAGGTGAGGGTAGGAACGAAAACTGACCGGTAGATCGAGAGCTTTGCCTTCTGGCTCAGCTCTCTTTTCGTCACAACGGTGCGATAAATTGAATGTAATACCGCACCCGCTGCGCCGATTCTCCGACCAATCTCCCGCTCCATTGTTCCCTCACTCGCGAACAAGACTCCAAGGTACTTGAACTCCTTCACTTGGGGTAAGGACTCATTCCCTACCTGGAGAAGGCACTCCATCGGTTTCCTGCTGAGAACCATGGCCTCCGATTTAGAGGTGCTGATCCTCATCCCAGCCGCTTCACACTCGGCTGCGAACCGATCCAGTGAGTGCTGAAGGTCACAGACCGATGATGCCATCAGGACCACATCATCTGCAAAGAGCAGCGATGAGATCCCCAGCCCACCGAACTGCAACTCCTCTCCACCCCGACTACGCCTCGATATCCTGTCCATAAATACTACAAACAGGATTGGTGACAAAGCGCAGCCCTGGCGGAGGCCAACTCTCACCTGAAACGAGTCCGACTTACTGCCGAGAACCCGGACACAGCTCTCGCTTTGGTTGTACAGAGATTGGATGGCCCTGAGAAGGGACCCCCTCACCCCATACTCCCGCAGCACCTCCCACAGTATCTCCCGGGGGACCCGGTCATAGGCCTTCTCCAGATCCACAAAGCACATGTAGGTTGGGCATACTCCCAGGCTCCCTCCAGGATCCTTGCGAGAGTAAAGATCTGGTCCGTTGTTCCACGACCAGGACGGAATCCGCATTATTCCTCTTCAACCTGAGGTTCGACTATCGACCGAACCCTCCTTTCCAGCACCTTGGAGAAGACTTTACCAGGGAGGCTGAGAAGTGTGATACCCCTATAATTGGCACACACCCTCTGGTCCCCCTTTTTGAAAAGGGGAACCACCACCCCGGTCTGCCACTCCTTAGGCACCGTCCCAGACTTCCACGCAATGTTGAAGAGGCGTGTCAACCAAGACAACCCCTCCACACCCAGAGCTTTAAGCATTTCTGGACGGATCTCATCAATCTCTGGGGCTTTGCCACTGTGGAGTTGTTTAACTACCTCAGCAACTTCCACCAGGGAAATTGACGACAATCCCCCATCATCCTCCAGCTCTGCCTCTACCATAGAGGGCGTATTAGTCGGATTTAGGAGTTCCTCAAAGTGCTCCTTCCACCGCCCTATTACCTCCTCAGTTGAGGTCAACAGCGTCCCATCCTTACTGTACACAGCTTGGATGGTTCCCCGCTTCCCCCTCCTGAGGTGGCGAACGGTTTTCCAGAAGCACCTTGGTGCCGACCGAAAGTCCTTCTCCATGTCTTCTCCGAACTTTTCCCACACCCGCTGCTTTGCCTCTTTCACGGCAGAGGCTGCAGCCCTTCGGGCCCTTCGGTACCTTGCCACTGCCTCCGGAGTCCTCTGGGATAACATATCCCGGAAAGACTCCTTCTTCAGTCGGACGGCTTCCCTGACCACCGGTGTCCACCACGGTGTTCGTGGGTTACCGCCCCTTGAGGCACCTAAGACCCTAAGACCACAGCTCCTCGCCGCAGCTTCAGCAATGGAAACTTTGAACATTGTCCACTCGGGTTCAATGCCCCCAGCCTCCACAGGGATGCACGAAAAGCTCCACCGGAGGTGTGAGTTGAAAGTCTGTCAGACAGGGGCCTCCTCCAGACGTTCCCAATTTACCCGCACTACCCGTTTGGGCTTACCAGGTCTGTCCAGAATCTTCCCCCACCCCCTGACCCAACTCACCACCAGATGGTGATCGGTTGACAGCTCTGCCCCTCTCTTCACCCGAGTGTCCAAAACATACGGCCTCAGATCAGATGAAACGATTATAAATTCGATCATTGACCTTTGGCCTAGGGTGCTCTGGTACCAAGTACACTTATGAGCATCCCTATGTTCGAACATGGTGTTCGTTATAGACAATCCATGACTAGCACAGAAGTCCAACAACAAACAACCACTGTGGTTTAGATCAGGGAGGCCGTTCCTCCCAATCACGCCTCTCCATGTGTCTCCATCATTGCCCACGTGCGCGTTGAAGTCCCCCAGCAGAACTATGGAGTCCCCCACTGGAGCCCCATATAGGACTCCACTCAAGGTCTCCAAGAAGGCCGAATACTCCGAACTCTTGTTTGGTGCATATGCACAAACAACAGTCAGAGTTTTCCCCCCCACAACCCGCAGACGTAGGGAGGCGACCCTCTCGTCCACCGGGGTAAACTCCAACGTAGCGGCGCTCAGCCGGGGGCTTGTGAGTATCCCCACACCCGCCCGGCGCCTCACACCCTGGGCGACTCCGGAGAAGAAAAGAGTCCAACCCCTATCCAGGAGTATGGTTCCAGAACCGAGACTGTGCGTAGAGGTAAGCCCCACCAGATCTAACCGGTAGCGCTCCACCTCCCGCACCAGTTCCGGCTCCTTCCCCCACAGAGAGGTGACATTCCACGTCCCCAGAGCCAGCGTCTGCTGCCCGGGTCTGGTCCGTCGAGGCCCCTGACCTTCACTGCCACCCATGTGGCAGTGAATGTGACAGTTTTGTCGAGAAAAAAATAAACTAAAGCACTCAGAACAAAACATGACTTGCATTTTTCATTTGCATTACAGAAACTAATGAGACGTGTTAATGCTCTTGATAAATATTATTTCTTTTAGTTCAATTGAGCTAGTTATGATTACTAAAACTTAAAATGCAGTCAATTTGGGTGTTTGGGGTGGGATGGGATTTCTTTCAGCTTTCTAAAGGGCGCACACCAGAAACCCTTTGAGAACCACTGGTTTAGAGAGAGTCATGCAGCCCCACTAAGGTTCACAGGGGAGCAGAGGCTCATGCAGGGATCCCTTTAGTAATCTGTCCCGCCTGGGCATCATACACTAACATTAATCCAGTTAATTGAGGGAAACTATTGGATGAAGCCGAGCCCGTGAGAACCTTCCTGTGGCCCTCCCACAGGAAAGTTCTCACAGGCTCCGAGCCTGCTGTGGCCTCATGGCACACCAGCTGACTATAGTGGGTTTCTCCTTCCTCCTTTTACCTCCTACTGTGTGAATGCTCCCTGTGAAACCATGTACAAAAGGGTGTAAGTATGTGAAATATTAAAATGTTTCATTTTTTATCACATTATATTTTACTGGATGTAATTAGAATGTTCTAACCCCAAATAAATGATAGCATACTCTCTAAATTACATCCACTGTGTTAATAAGTCATATTGACACTTGCATACTCTGTGGAAAGATGAACCTCCAACTCAACATTTTAGAAGCTCTTCCCTTTCTGTGTGTACTGTAGGATTCGCTGCCACCGTGGGTTAGCTTCACACAGACCACAGCAGACAGACCTTTTACAGGCCAACAGTATTTATTTTCTCTGATTGCTCACACTTAACGGCTCAACGTTAATGGCCCAGCTACCGGTTTTCACAACACTAACAAAACCACCTCCAACAGTCCAGTCCTTTCTCTGTGGTGTGTGGCAGCCAGCTGAAGGTCCAGCACGCTACTGCAAATAAAGGGAGAGCTTTAATTAGCACAACAAACAGCTGAGACAATCATCTCACCCGGCACTGCTCTCCTGCTCTATCCACACACCCCTCTCCACTGCAGCTGACCAGACCACGCCCACCTCCACAGTGGGGTTTAATGAGTGTGGATTATCCTGGCCGCATTTCCCGTTTTAGAACACCTCATGGATCATAAAATCTCATTTACTACCAGTACCAAAGTTTATAAAAGGACAAAACCCTGTAGTATGTGCCCATATAATTGGGAGATCTGGCAGCACAAATAACAGTCTCCGTGTCAGGACATGACCAGAGCGTCTGTTTTCACTCATTTTATGACTCTGGATTGATAACCGACAGTAAAAGAACTTGACGTGAAAAAGCCCACTTACCCAGACTGAAAATGTATGATCCTCCAGAGTTGACAGACTTTTCATCTGCCTGCCCTGAAAATGACCTTAGTTACGGTATCGGCCGTAATAGAAATGTTTAGAGGTGTTGTTACCATCAGAATGTTAAACCATGATATGTGTGTATATATATATATATATATATATATATATATGTGTATATATATATATATATATATATATATATATATATATATATATATATATATATATATATATATATAGCACCTTTCTACCTTACCTTACCTCTCATTCACCCATTCACACACCCTGATGGGGGTGGGGCCGCCATGCATGGCACTGGCCGGCCCATCAGGAGCTACTCGTGGTTCAGTGTCTTGCTTAAGAACCCTTCCACATGCGGACAGGAAGAGCCGGAGATCCAACCGGCACATCCTTTATCAAATCCACGGAAATTACCCAAGTAGTTCATAAACCCTAGTTTTCCTTTAACAGTGTTACTACTGGTTGGCTGCTGTTCAAGGAGTCAAAGCTCAGACTAATACTGTTATATTAATACTGTTGCACTCTTTGCTCTCTACATGTTTTATTGCTTGGATTATAATTGAAAAAGAGGCAAAGTAGTGTCACAGACACTTCAAATCTGCATCAACTCTTTTACTAAGAGAAGAGAAAAGTTGACTGAGTTTTCCTTGAACACATTTTCATTTTCTGAAGGTTACAGATACTGTTAGCAGTAACATGACTAATAAGGCAGGAGTGCATTCCAGTGTATGACAACTCAATGTCTGTAATTAATGGTGATGAAATAGCAGATGAGACACTTGAGACATGGCAGCCTTTTTCCTTCAGTCCCCCTACCTTCCCTGTGGTCATACCAAAACCACACACATGTGTCTGTGCTGTTTGCGCTGCTTATGACATGAATTGTGTATGTCTCTTTGAATGTTGAAGGGTTGGCTTCACAGTACAGCAGCCACTCAGTCTCTGACCAAATTTGACCCCACTTTTTGGTTCTCATTGCAGATTATTTCTGTACAGCTCACATGATCTCACAAAGACTTAAACAACCTGGACAGTAGGGATGTTGGCCCACTCTGCCCATTCCTCCCTGGTTTCCTGTTTGCCAGCAAGCTTGTTTTCACTCCCTGTGTTTCCTGTTCTCTTCCCAGCAGCTGAGATGATGAAGGGGAGGAATCCTGGCAGTTTGTGGACTTTGTAGCAACAGAAGAAGCAGCAGCTTTCCACCTCCTGTCTGACACGTCTGTCTGCAGCCGAGCTCACCATGAGTTAAAGAGCACTGCAGAGCATCGCTGCCGCTGCCTTCCCCCCCGCCTGGAGCCCTGTGTCTGACCGCGACAGCAGCTTCATGAGCCAGCAGGATGCGGCTGAGGTCCTCGCACTCTCCGAGCGCCTCCTCATAGCTTCACACAAGGGGCAAGCTGACAATGTGGTCCAGCTCATCAACAAGGGTGCAAAAGTAGCCGTCACCAAGGTGAGTGAGCGCTCCGGAGTCTGACAGTTAGACTCAGACAGATTATGCTGCTGGAGACTTGTGTTACCAGTGGGGCCTGAGAAAGGGGAGTGCCGGTTGGTTGGTCCCGTCTGCACTTCTCTTGTTCCCAACAGGCATGCTGTGACCGTATATAAAGTAAAATGACTGTTTTCTAACAGTTAAATGACAATTAACTAAAGATGAATTAACTATCAATTTACCATCTATTAATGATGGTTATTATAAAGTGTTAGCAAAGTGAGTAAGATGAGTGAGTGAAAGATAGCGAGCACACAGTAACTAACAGTACAGACACCTCTTCGCTGTCCTGGTTCTACCTGCTCAGTTGCATTCTCAACTAAAGATCATCATTTATTATTCTTGGTGAGCTCTCTGTGACAGCATGAATGTCACCAGGGTGGCGCTATGTAGCACTGATGATGCAGGATGACATCACCAAAAACTGGCCAATGAATAAGGTCAGACTTTGTAATGACCATGTGTTTACTGGTCCTGGTTTGTTTGTGATAAGTCAGTGTGAACAGGAATGGGAGCAAAACTAAAAGGCACCAGCTGAACTGAGCCACAGTGAAACAAAACAGGGACATCTGAGAACTGTTGGCCCCAATCAGCTCACAAGCTTTTTCTTTGCTGTGAGCGGCTGTATTATGGTGTCTGCGTCTTTTGGGTGTCATTTTACTCCCATTGTGTCACTGAGTTGTGTGACTCATAGCTGTGTGTAGTGAACATAGCAGATGGCCTCGGTCTGTGTGTTGTTTAGGGGGGCTGTCCTTTCACTGCAAAGTTGTGAGCTTCCAAAAATGTCATGTTCTGTTGTTTGTGAGCCAGATATCAGATCTGTTCAGGCATTGTAAGATAAATTAATTTGGATATCATATCCAGCAACCTTTTTTCCATGGGCTCATCTGCATCTCTTAAATCAATTAGACACAAAAGTGAGCGTGAAAGAGTTAGCAGCTCTGGAGCTGCTGCCATATGAGCACGGCCCCGTCGTGTTTCAGACCTATACTAATGAAAATCCTTCCAGCAGCTTCACATTCAGTCAGGGGAATGATGTATCCCCACACACACACACACACACACACACACACACTGCTCCAGGCCGTCTTAGTGATATCTAATGTGTGGGTGTCACACAATCTCCTCTCAACCCTTGTGCCTCAACAGGGACTTTTTTTGTCTTTTTCATTTGTATCTTTTTGATAGTTTTGGCTATGTTAATTCATATGGCATGATTTTGGGTAAGGGGGTGAGTTTCTATTTAGATTTTGGAAGTTCAACCTCAGTTCCTATAGTAAGTCAAAAATAAACTGTGTATCCAAAATACAGACACTCAGACCCTCAGGGGACAAGATCCCCCATTAAAACCACATGTTTGATCCCATAGCCATTACAGCATCAAATCGTACATTCTATTATATCAGAGTCAAATGAGTAGTTTTTACTGTTTTACACCATACTGCCATACAGAGCAAATACATGCTATTTTCCTGTTTCCACTGGGGGAGTTGCTGCTGTATTATGGAGCACTGCAGCAGAAGTATGAGAGGAAAATGATGTGTGTGACTGGTGGTGGTGGAGGGTTAAAAGATGTAACTATCAGTTACACTGTGTGTGATCTCAGAGGTGAGGAGATATTAAAGTGTTCCTGTTGGATCCTTGCTTTCATTAGTGAGCATTCCTTCATGGAAAAATGGTTTTATTTCTGTCAATTACAGAGAATTTTAGTGATGGATTTCCCAAAATCAGACTTTCGTTGCCATGCATAAATAATACTAATGAAGCAAATCACAAGAGCTACATGGCTTTAAAAAAGAAAGGCTAATATTGTGTTTCAAGGCTGATACTGGTATTGATATTTAAGAGTTAAAAAAAAAAAAAAAAAAATATATATATATATATATATATATATATATATATATATATATATATATATACACATATATATATATATATTGATTATTTTATTTTTTACAGACCCAACAAACAATTACTATACAATATTTTAGAGAGCAGGGGTCAAACGGGGTCATACATTTGTAAATGTGGCGTACGCACAAAACCATCCATCCATCCATCCATCTTCGTCCGCTTATCCGGTCTCGGGTCGCGGGGGTAGCAGCTCCAGCAGGGGACCCCAAACTTCCCTTTCCCGAGCCACATTAACCAGCTCCGACTGGGGGATCCCAAGGCGTTCCCAGGCCAGGTTAGAGATATAATCCCTCCACCTAGTCCTGGGTCTTCCCCGAGGCCTCCTCCCAGCTGGACGTGCCTGGAACACCTCCCTAGGGAGGCGCCCAGGGGGCATCCTTACCAGATGCCCGAACCACCTCAACTGGCTCCTTTCGACGTGAAGGAGCAGCGGCTCTACTCCGAGCTCATCACGGATGACTGAGCTTCTCACCCTATCTCTAAGGGAGACACCAGCCACCCTCCTGAGGAAACCCATTTCGGCCGCTTGTACCCTGGATCTCGTTCTTTCGGTCATGACCCAACCTTCATGACCATAGGTGAGGGTAGGAACGAAAACTGACCGGTAGATCGAGAGCTTTGCCTTCTGGCTCAGCTCTCTTTTCGTCACAACGGTGCGATAAATTGAATGTAATACCGCACCCGCTGCGTCGATTCTCCGACCAATCTCCCGCTCCATTGTTCCCTCACTCGCGAACAAGACTCCAAGGTACTTGAACTCCTTCACTTGGGGTAAGGACTCATTCCCTACCTGGAGAAGGCACTCCATCGGTTTCCTGCTGAGAACCATGGCCTCCGATTTAGAGGTGCTGATCCTCATCCCAGCCACTTCACACTCGGCTGCGAACCGATCCAGTGAGTGCTGAAGGTCACAGGCCGATGATGCCATCAGGACCACATCATCTGCAAAAAGCAGCGATGAGATCCCCAGCCCACTGAACTGCAACCCCTCTCCACCCCGACTACGCCTCGATATCCTGTCCATAAATACTACAAACAGGATTGGTGACAAAGCGCAGCCCTGGCGGAGGCCAACTCTCACCTGAAACGAGTCCGACTTACTGCCGAGAACCCGGACACAGCTCTCGCTTTGGTTGTACAGAGATTGGATGGCCCTGAGAAGGGACCCCCTCACCCCATACTCCCGCAGCACCTCCCACAGTATCTCCCGGGGGACCCGGTCATAGGCCTTCTCCAGATCCACAAAGCACATGTAGACAGGTTGGGCATACTCCCAGGCTCCCTCCAGGATCCTTGCGAGAGTAAAGATCTGGTCCGTTGTTCCACGACCAGGACGGAATCCGCATTGTTCCTCTTCAACCTGAGGTTCGACTATCGACCGAACCCTCCTTTCCAGCACCTTGGAGAAGACTTTACCAGGGAGGCTGAGAAGTGTGATACCCCTATAATTGGCACACACCCTCTGGTCCCCCTTTTTGAAAAGGGGAACCACCATCCCGGTCTGCCACTCCTTAGGCACCGTCCCAGACTTCCACGCAATGTTGAAGAGGCGTGTCAACCAAGACAACCCCTCCACACCCAGAGCTTTAAGCATTTCTGGACGGATCTCATCAATCCCTGGGGCTTTGCCACTGTGGAGTTGTTTAACTACCTCAGCAACTTCCATCAGGGAAATTGACGACAATCCCCCATCATCCTCCAGCTCTGCCTCTACCATAGAGGGCGTATTAGTCGGATTTAGGAGTTCCTCAAAGTGCTCCTTCCACCGCCCTATTACCTCCTCAGTTGAGGTCAACAGCGTCCCATCCTTACTGTACACAGCTTGGATGGTTCCCCGCTTCCCCCTCCTGAGGTGGCGAACGGTTTTCCAGAAGCACCTTGGTGCCGACCAAAAGTCCTTCTCCATGTCTTCTCCGAACTTCTCCCACACCCGCTGCTTTGCCTCTTTCACGGCAGAGGCTGCAGCCCTTCGGGCCCTTCAGTACCTTGCAACTGCCTCCGGAGTCCTCTGGGATAACATATCCCGGAAAGACTCCTTCTTCAGTCGGACGGCTTCCCTGACCACCGGTGTCCACCACGGTGTTCGTGGGTTACCGCCCCTTGAGGCACCTAAGACCCTAAGACCACAGCTCCTCGCCGCAGCTTCAGCAATGGAAACTTTGAACATTGTCCACTCAATCGGTTCAATGCCCCCAGCCTCCACAGGGATGCACGAAAAGCTCCACCGGAGGTGTGAGTTGAAAGTCTGTCGGACAGGGGCCTCCTCCAGACGTTCCCAATTTACCCGCACTACCCGTTTGGGCTTACCAGGTCTGTCCAGAGTCTTCCCCCACCCTCTGACCCAACTCACCACCAGATGGTGATCGGTTGACAGCTCTGCCCCTCTCTTCACCCGAGTGTCCAAAACATACGGCCCCAGATCAGATGAAACGATTATAAAATCGATCATTGACCTTTGGCCTAGGGTGCTCTGGTACCAAGTACACTTATGAGCATCCCTATGTTCGAACATGGTGTTCGTTATAGACAATCCATGACTAGCACAGAAGTCCAACAACAAACAACCACTCTGGTTTAGATCAGGGAGGCCGTTCCTCCCAATCACGCCTCTCCATGTGTCTCCATCATTGCCCACGTGCGCGTTGAAGTCCCCCAGCAGAACTATGGAGTCCCCCACTGGAGCCCCATATAGGACTCCACTCAAGGTCTCCAAGAAGGCCGAATACTCCGAACTCTTGTTTGGTGCATATGCACAAACAACAGTCAGAGTTTTCCCCCCCACAACCCGCAGGTGTAGGGAGGCGACCCTCTCGTCCACCGGGGTAAACTCCAACGTAGCGGCGCTCAGCCGGGGGCTTGTGAGTATCCCCACACCCGCCCGGCGCCTCACACCCTGGGCAACTCTGGAGAAGAAAAGAGTCCAACCCCTATCCAGGAGTATGGTTCCAGAACCGAGACTGTGCGTAGAGGTAAGCCCCACCAGATCTAACCGGTAGCGCTCCACCTCCCGCACCAGTTCCGGCTCCTTCCCCCACAGAGAGGTGACATTCCACGTCCCCAGAGCCAGCGTCTGCTGCCCGGGTCTGGTCCGTCGAGGCCCCTGACCTTCACTGCCACCCATGTGGCAGCGCACCCGACCCCAGCGGTTCCTCCCACAGGTGGTGGGCCCATGGGATGGAGAGATGGATGCCACGTAGCTTTTTCGGGCTGTGCCCGGCCGGGCTCCGTGGCAAACCCGACCCGCTGACGAGCCCTCCATCTGGGCCTGGCTCCAGATGGGGCCCCCGGGCTTCCCCCGGGCAGGGTCACTCCATCTCTTCCTCGGTCACTCATAGGGTTTTTGAACCATTCTTTGTCTGGCCCCTCACCTGAGACCACTTTGCCTTGGGAGACCCTACCAGGAGCACAAAGCTCCAGACAACACAGCCCTCAGGTTCATAGGGACACACAAACCTCTCCACCACGATAAGGTGATGGTTCCAGGAGAGGCGTACGCACAAAACGGGGCTGAAAATGTAAGGTAAATAAAGGTTGTGATTTATAAAAACCAAACTTGACGGGAGAATGTGCGTTCCTCCACGCAAACTCTGATCCATGCATACGCACATTTTGGAGACAGTGGGAACTGGCGACACAGATGGTGAGGTGGTGAACTGAAGTCAGATTGCAGAAAGTAAATGTGGGAATAACGATTACTTGTAATATTTTCAAGTATTGATGCCTCACACACATTTCTTCACTCCATATCATCCACGTTATCATGAAGATTAAATCCAGCAGTGTTATTAGCGCTTGTTCGGAGTGATACTTTTTCCATACACACCTCCAACTCAAATCTTAAATAAAAATTTGTTCTTAATATTTAATCGGCGCTGTCTCACCGTCACAGAGTCCGCTATGGAGCGCAGGAGGAGGAGATCACTCGACTCCATGGAATACAGGATAGCATCAAATACCCTAGCATTAGATAACGGCAGAACACAGTGTAGCCTAAATAACTAAATATCTGTCTTTAATACTGTGCATATATCATTAAATGTCAGTCTGGAAATACAGCCGTTAAGTTCTCGCGCAATCGTTACACTTAATGTCCTCGTTATCAGTAAGAACTTTAATACTGTTCATGACAAAACCTGCATGAAGAAAAGTGTGTTTGCCTATTACACTTTCTTTCATCTTCAAATTGTATCTCGGGGTCGGGGGGTACCACTAGTTGATGCTGTGCTGTTGGCAAGGTGTTCACAATCACAAATTGTTGTAAACATATAAATACTGCGGTGAACCTGTGTGTAATGCTGCATGATGACACTGCTGGCCCTGCAGGAGGACTACACTAATGGAAGAATCAGGAGAGAAAGAGACTTCAGGGACCATGACGATGACTAATGGCTAATATGCCGATTTAGATTCCCTAAAGCTGAGCTCTTGGATCTATGTACTGAACTGGGTCCAGAAGGGCAACGCGTCAGAACCGTGCCATCCCGGTCCAAATACAGGTCCTCACCACTCTGGGGGCCACCGGCTGTTTTCAGAGGGAAATGTCAGACAGCTGAGTATTTTTTTATATAAATATTATATATAATCTTCAACTTTATCACTAAGACTTGTTTGGATATAATATATAGTTCTGTTAAATCTTATTATATAGGTCTGGTATATCAAAGCTGTCCCTGAGTGCCGTAATGCCTGCCGTTTTGGAAGGTATTATTAATATAGGTAGTCTATAGATCAGGTTTCCCTACACTGCAAGAACAGGCCGAAATTATCATTCAATTTGCAGCAATTCCTGACCGTCTGAGAAGTCTTTTGCTTTTTCTCTGCCAGTCATCATGATTCAGTGTAACAACTGCCAGGGTCATTCATATACTGATCAGCATTCATGATGTGCTTTGCATTGACTATTTATGGTTAAAAATGGGCGTGTACAGGGCAGGATAAGAGGCTGATCCATGTACGCACACTTGTAGGTAATCTCTGATTTATAAAGGGAACACTGCTTACAGGTGTGCGTACACACGGTTTTATAAATGACTTTTTTTTGGCATACGCCATTTTGGGCTTTTGGGCGTACGTATAATAGTAAGGATCCTACGCACAGTTTTATAAATGAGACCCCAGGACATTTCACAGTGTAGTAATCAACTTGGCAGTGCTCTCAAACTATTTAATGGTGGCTCTGTTTCAGCTGACTGTGAACTGACCCAGCATACATGTTCACTGCTGAGTAAAGTCTGCACAGCTGAGCTCACACACACACACACACACACACACACACACACACACACACACACACACACACGTCCCCTGAGGCCTTGCTTTATTCTTTGGTCCCAGCTCTCATGTCTCCTGTCATGTTGTCCTCTCTAGCAGAGCACATATGCAGCTTGCATTAGAACAGAGGCAGGCTTACCACAGCATGTTCAGACATTTGTTACATGATTTCAGGCAGACAAAAGCAGACTTCTCCTTTTTAGTAGAGATGCACCGATTCCAACTTTCTAGGCTGATTCCGATTTCCGATTTTCTTTGAGTTAGACCAGCTGATACAGATTTTAGCTGATTCTGATTTCATTTTTTCTAACCACTTTACAGCACACACAAATATTTATTTTCTATCTTTTCTTTAATAGAACATGTTTTGAACAGATAATGGATCACTATAAAATAGAACTATATAAATTACTCCTGGTGTGTGACATTCACACACATCTAAAGAGCAATGTTAGAACCATTTCCTTCTTTTCACATCCAATATCCAACTAAAGGAATGTGATTATGGTTTTTGGTGTCATCCCTCCACGCCCTACTTTCTCCTTGCAGGTGTTGCATATTGCAAACTTGTTATCTTCTGCACACACGCTGAAGAATTCCAAAACAGCTGACATGTTGCAGGTTAATTCACGAGGTTCCCTACATGTGTCAGAATAGCGCGGACAAGCGCTTCACACCGCGAGCGGGTACGCGCCACACACGGCGGAAAAGTTAAGAGAAAGGAGAAAGAGACCGTGCTGTGGCGTCCGTGTGTGTGTGCGTCCTTGAGAACTGTAACTGGTATAACTTATGTTGTCAGTTAATTGGAGCGTTGACCGGCATGAAATCACCATATGTCAGACTGACCTGCCGGCCAATTCCGGTCACCGGCCGGTCTATCGGTGCATCTCTACTTTTTAGCCAACATCCATTCGACTGTAGCTAGATAATGAATGTAGTAAACAGGTTTAAATCTAGGGTCTAAACTTGATATATAATATCATACATGATATCGTGCTGAAAATCAACATCCTCACCGATTCCTGTTCCATGTGACGTGGAACGTGGGCATGGATGGTAGAGGTAGTCATTACTCCATCTGGATGCTAACTATAGATGAACATAAATCCAGCAGGAACACAGAGCGGCAACACGTGAACACACCATTGACAGATCATCACCTTTAAGTTGGCATGGTGAACATGTCAGCAACCAGCTGCTTATTCAAACATCCAGACCTGAGGATGGATGTGTGACCAGACTGCAGTCTCAGGTGCTTTGGCAGACCAAACTATGCAGTACAACATTACATTAGCAGATTACAAACCACAGCTTTGCTCTCATAGATGGTTTACTGTTACAATAGTGTCATTGGACCTGTAGTGATGTCAACAGCCTGTGTCTGTGGTAAAGAAAGACATTAAGGTTGTCGAGCCACACTGTTCATCTTTACAGTTTGCAGCTGAATCCTCCTGATGAGGCTCGGGCATTTTTCTCCATCCTCAACGTGCTTCCCCAGACCCGGTAACAACAGGTCTTCTGTGCTGCAGGTCTCCTGGATTTAGGAAATGATTTAAACTTAGGATGTTAAGAAGCAAAGGTTTCAGGCACGCATATGAATCATTGGTTTATTTGTCAAAACATTCTGTATGTCAGATATGAAAAGTGCTGAGCACTGTTCATGTGGGATGGTTCTGTGTATCATGTGCTTTGTGTTTTCTGTTCTGGCGTGGCAAACCAATTTTCCATGGGAACATTATGGCATCATATTGTCACAGCTACAACAATATTACATGTGCTGCTGCTCACTCTGGTGATTTAGTTTCAACCAGCTGTATTTGGGTATTTTGGCTGGGTGCCATTATGAAAACTTAATCCAGGATAAAGAGGGCATAGTTTCATATGAAACATTCCTCTGCTCAGGAAAAGGAATGTAGGAATAGTTTTTGGAAGGCTTATATGATGAATGGATTGAGACTGAGAAAACATAAAAAAGGCAGAAAGGATTAAGCAGGGGGGTTGGATGAGGAGATCATGATCACTTCTGGGTTTACTCTGTGGAGAGGTCAGAAGCCAGACAGGAGCTTGGTAACACTGGCCCCAAGAAGCAGCTTTAATATACCACACCTCACCTGCAACTGTCTGTGGACACAGTAGCATGCAACTTTGGAAGATACTCACTTTAATAGTTTTAACCATTTTAAATGCTTGACTTCAGCTAAACTTGAGAATGTACATATGGTTGAGGACTGGATTTAGTCCCCCATCCCCTTTATTAGGAAGGGATCCCTTCGCAGCCATTATGGACAGGAGGAATGATAACAGCGACCAATATCTCTTTCAATGTACATACAGACATGTCAGTACTTAAGATAGACTTTAAGAAATGTGAACCTTCCCTTTAACTAAAGCCATATCTGCCGTTCATCTCCCTTACTGTCCACCAACACAGACTGCGTATTGGCTGTGGACCTGAGCTCGGCTGGCCGCCCAGTGTAACTTAATCTGAGCGCCACAGAGCCGCACCCAAACAAAGCAGGGACCTCCAAACAGCAGGATAATACCTGGGCTGTAATGCGGCTTGTGTGGGAACACACTCTGATCTGTAATTAAAGTGTGTTTGCTCAGGAACATGACAGAATAACAGAGATCACCAGGATCTACATACTGCTCTCTCATTCTTCTTAATGCACTTCATTATGTTGGGTGTAATGTTGAGGATGTGTTGAAAGCTTTATTATATGTATAGAGTATTAGATATATCTCCTGCATGGCCACTGTAAGGAGGAAGTTGCTGCTGTTCCTTATGTCGTCTGATGTGTCCTGGTTGAGTACGGAGCATCGCTGCATTCCAACTGCTATGTTTTCTATTACCACAGGAGGTTAGTCTCAGTTTAATACATAAATAAACTATGTATAAACTTTCCGGCATAAACTCTTTTAGGTCGACCCCTGTGTTCTAGAGTGCGGATTGGGCCGCATTTTTCTGTCCGAGCCCGGCCCGTGTCCAACAGAGCAGTAACCGAACCCGACCCGAGACCGACAGGCATTAACATATTTCTGTCTGAGCCCGACACAGTTAAAATCTTTTTCTTATACACGCATGTACGTTTATTTGTGCCGAAAGCCCGCTTTTATGAAGCAACTGTAGGAAGGCATTCGGAAATGTCAACAGATGAGTGCATCAGCGCACACGGGCACACAATAACAAGCTGTTCAAATGTTCAATGTGTTAACCTCTCCTGACCGTGGTCAGAAAACCAGGGGAGACTGGTTACCTCCAGGGCCAACGTTATAAAATGAATAACGTTGAGGTTAAAATCCCGTTTCTGGTGAGACAATGAATGAACACACACACACACACACACACACACACACACACACACACACACACACACACTCTTTATTCTAAAAATGATACCTTTCCATATGTTTGTAGTTTTGTGTTCTTGTTTCATGCTACTGTATACAACACTGTGCTACTCTTAACAAACGTGATGTTTTGCCCAATAATTATTTTCTGTTTTACTGTAACATTACATTGTTGCTTACACTTTTCAACCCCTCTCAGCAGATTACTTTCCCTCTAGAACATTGTAAATGGAGATATAGGCCTATGAAAGACAAAGAGCTGTAGATTTAGAACAACAGTGTGTACATGGTATATCCAAAAATGTATTATTATGAAAAACATGTTTGCCATTTGATGCAAATGCTTCATTATGAGATGTGTTTATGGTATTTTGAATGCAGTGTTTCATGTTGAAGGAGATGTGAGGCATGTTGCATTTTGTGTGTGCAGTTTTGGGAATTGTGTGTAGAGTTTTGAAAAAAGGAGACATAGTTTTGAAAACATGTCTAAGCAGTTGGAAAAAAACTGTAATAGTGAAAAAAGAAGATGGGGCACCTTTTAAAGGACAGAAAAAAAGATAATTCAATAAAGGAAATGAAATGAACAGGTGCTAGGGTAAAAAGATCATGAAAAAGATGACATCACATAAAAGCAAGTCTATTGAACTGTGTTTTAAAAACTGATTTAAAAGAAGTCACTGATTGAGCAAGCCTTATCTCCACAAAGTGATCCTTTAAAGCTCCCTGAAGTTACGGTAAGTAAGCGTGTTGCTTCAGGGCCCCCCCCCCCACAGGTCTTTATGTACTGGCAGGATGCACAGTTGATCCTCTGCTCAGCTAACAGGAACAGCTGTGCAGCTTGTGCACTATTCTCTTAAATCGTGGATTAAGTATTTGTTTGTTTTCAGTTGAGTCATTACTGAGAGGGATTGTACTCTGCAGCAGATTGTCTTCAGTCGTACTCACAGGTCGTACTGTTACTCTGCAGCACGGGGCTGGGGGGCTGAGTGTGGGACAGCACTCAGCTGTGCCTGCTCCTGCTGCAGTGTGCTGCTCTCTGGTGTTTTGGTCACTGTGTTGAGCTGTGTGTGTGTGTGTGTGTGTGTTTGTGTGTGCGTGCGTGCGTGGCATGTGTGTGTGTCCACAGTAACTGTACTGAGCTATGTGTGTGTGTGTGTGTGTGTGCGTGCGTGTGTGCATGTGTGTGTGTGTGTCCACAGTAACTGTACTGAGCTGTGTGTGTGCGTGTGTGGCGTATGTGTGTGTGTCCACAGTAACTGTACTGAGCTATGTGTGTGTGTGTGTGTGTGTGTGTGTGTTTGTGTGTGCGTGCGTGCGTGTGTGGCATGTGTGTGTGTGTGTCCACAGTAACTGTACTGAGCTATGTGTATGTGTGTGTGTGTGTGTGTGTGTGTGTGTGTGTGTGTGTGTGTGTGTCCACAGTAACTGTACTGAGCTATGTGTATGTGTGTGTGTGTGCGTGTGTGCGCGCGTGTGTGTGTGTGTGTCCACAGTAACTGTACTGAGTTGTGTGTGTGTGTGTGTGTGAGTCCACAGTAACTGTACTGAGCTATGTGAGTGTGTGTGTGTGTGTGTGTGTGTTTGTTTGTGTGTGCGTGTGTGGCGTGTGTGTCCGTCCACAGTAACTGTACTGAGCTATGTGTATGTGTGTGTGTGTGTGTGCGTGTGTGCGCGCGTGTGTGTGTGTGTGTCCACAGTAACTGTACTGAGTTGTGTGTGTGTGTGTGTGTGAGTCCACAGTAACTGTACTGAGCTATGTGAGTGTGTGTGTGTGTGTGTGTGTGTTTGTTTGTGTGTGCGTGTGTGGCGTGTGTGTCCGTCCACAGTAACTGTACTGAGCTATGTGTATGTGTGTGTGTGTGTGTGTGTGTGTGTGTGTGTGTGTGTGCGTGTGTGCGTGCGTGCGTGTGTGCGTGTGTGTGTGTGTGTGTCCACAGTAACTGTACTGAGCTCTGTGTGTGTGTGTGTGCGTGTGTGTGTGTCCACAGTAACTGTACTGAGCTGTGTGTGTGTGTGTGTGTGTGTCCACAGTAACTGTATTGAGCTATGTGTGTGTGTGTGTGTGTGTGTCCACAGTAACTGTATTGAGCTATGTGTGTGTGTGTGTGTCCACAGTAACTGTATTGAGCTATGTGTGTGTGTGTGTGTGTGTGTGTGTGTGTGTGTGTCCACAGTAACTGTATTGAGCTATGTGTGTGTGTGTGTGTGTGTGTGTGTGTCCACAGTAACTGTATTGAGCTATGTGTGTGTGTGTTTGTGTGTGTGTGTGTGTCCACAGTATGGCAGAAGCCCCCTGCACCTGGCTGCCTACAAAGGCCATACTGAGGTCGTGCGTATCCTGCTCAAAGCTGGCTGCGACCTGGACATCCAAGACGACGTGAGTAGACTCCTCTTCCTGTCCGCTGCGGCGGCCATGTTTCCACTTCTCATCCACTTCTAGCTCTCGCACTGCAGTCTGATCGCTGGTTACCAGTGGAATGCTTATCTTTTTGCTCTTAGTACTATTTTATTAGGATTCTTTTTTAGACTTTTTTTAACACAAAGATAAGTGTAGCATAATGACCTCCAGTGGCCTGGAATGGGACCCTTTGGACTGCCCACTTGTGGGTTTGCCCTCAGGATGCAAGTCCCCCTTTCCCACTGATAGCGATAACCCAGATCTCTGGCGGTGCCAAATTCCTTCTCTGTGGTCAATGAGCTCCGCAACAGGCCACAGCACATCCTCCAGGACTGGAGGGAGCGGGAGGTGCAGACTGAGGCAGGAGCAGGAGGAGCAGGAGGAGCAGGAGGAGAGAAGACAGTGGAGCAGGGCTGGGAGAGAGCCTGGAGGATCAGGGAGAGTGAAGGAGGTTAGCCCAAACTGCTGCTACTGAGCCAGCCGAATCTGTCCCCTCATCCTTCCTTCCCTGAACAAACTCCACTCCTCCTCCACCGCTGCTGCTGCTGCGCTCGGCTCACTTCTTATCTCGCTTGTTATGGCCCTCTCCCCCTCGTCTCCCTCCTCTTTCTCCTCCATCTCCCATGGAAATCATTGCTCTTTCTTCCAGCGCTCTCATGCCAAACCTGGCCTGCTAAGTGTCATTCACCACTAATCTGCTTTGTTCACAAAATTCCATTTATGGCTGAGCATAAATGTGAGCTGAACCTTTTCTCTGGGTGTGTTACTGCTGTCATATGGTTATACAAACTACTGTGGGCTCTAACAACACAGAGCTGTTTGAGAGTACCTGCTGTGGTCTGTAAACTGCTCTATTGGGATCATATCATCTTGTCCCATACCGCCAGTGAGTGTGGTGTGTTTGTGTGTCTGCTGGCAGGGTGAGCAGACGGCGCTACAGCGGGCTGCTGTGGTGGGAAACAGCGACGTCATCAGCGCTCTCATCCAGGAAGGGTGTGCACCAGACAGACAGGACAAGGTGCACAGCAACAGACACACACACAGAGGCTAATGGCACATCTATAAACACAAAATAACATTTTGTTCTTAATAGTCACATACACACAGTAGGTGAACAAAGTATGTGTGAAACATTATTACGTACTGTCACATTTTACAAGGGCTGATATCAAAATATCCGGTACAAAAGATAAACAAAGCCGTTATGAATGTACCATAAAGAACCAGTCCTTTGTTTAAAACAAGCTTATATTAGAGACAGGCCTTGACTCCTGATTTCCCATGTGTAATAAGTATATTTAAAGGTGCTCTAAGCGATGTGACGCGTTTTTTAGGCTACAACAGTTTTGGTCACATACAGCAAACATCTCCTCACAATCTGCTAGCTGCCTGTCCCCTGAACACACTGTAAAAAAAACGTGGTCTCTGTAGACAGCCCAGGCTCCACAAACGGCAACAAAAACAAACTGGCCAACCTGCACCACCAAACATAACAAACAGTGTTCCAGTGTTCCAGCCAATAACCGACAAGAAGGATTTGGGGGTGGGGGGTTGGGGGGTTAGTGCCATGGATGTATTAGTGCGTGGAAGGGAGGGGGAGGGGACGGGATGAGGAGGAGGGAAGGGCGAGCTTGTTTGACAATACTTCGAACATCAACAAGAAGTAACGTCACCCAACATTGCTTAGAGCACCTTTAATCTTATTTCTGTAAAAAAGAGAAACTCAGAGCAGCAGAGTGGTGAGTATGACGTATCTCTGTTGTTGAATGGTATCATTATACTAGTGTAATTCTTCATGGGTTCCCTAAAATCTAGAGTTACAGAGGAAGAGAATCTTCAGAAATGGAAGTATCGTGAAGGTTTGTGTTTACATAAAGTGGAGTGCATCAGTCTGGCTGTGCTTTTTGTCTTGTGTCCTGTCAGGAAGGCAACACAGCTCTCCACGAGGTGTCCTGGCACGGCTTCAGCCAGTCTGTCAAGGTGCTGGTGAAGGCTGGAGCCAACGTTCACGCTAAAAACAAGGTGATTGTGGAGCTCTCAACTTTCAGCCGCAGCACTGATTAAACGGGTTTGCTATAAACTGTAATCCTATATGTATTCCTTCAGCAGTGATTCATGTTTCCTGTATATGAAGAGGAAAGAAGGAAAACACCAAACCCCATCCAGAAAACTTCACTTAAACTTTGTAACTTTTGAAAGTAGATGTAACATGTTCTTCCTCTGACCAAACTGACAGATGAAATTAGCATAACAACACGTCTTTCAGTACACTCAGGGGTTTTGCTGCTACAGCCTTACTTGGTTTGGTATAACCGGTAGCTTATTGTGCTAACTTGGACATTTAGACATTACTGAGACGTTTCCCTTACTTTAGGACTCTTTTCTACTTTGCTACTGTTATGCTACATTTTAGCATGGCACACATAATCATTTTAATGGTTTCATCACAAAGTGTGCACAGTGTACCTCATCAGCAGACACTCACTCTGTCAGCTCACCTTATTATGATGTCTTTAAAAGAACAGAATCTTGTCAAATAAACATTCAAAGTGCCATTAGCCTGCCGCTGTTCAGCAAACCTTTCATAGTCTCACTAACAAGTGTGAAAGGTCATTCTTGTTTTTGAAAATCTGAACTTGAGGTCGACCTAGAGGCTTTCAATGATGCAAATTCCATTACCACCATATATCATCACCATCCATCACTGACAAAACTCCATACATAGATGAGGACCTGTAGATGCAGTTGAAAGCTCCGTAAAATAAAAAAATTCCTCCTCATTCCTCTCACCCATGTTTGTGATCTTTTTCTGTCTTTCTTTTCTCTCTCCCTCTCTTCTTCATGTCTCCCCTATTTTTCTTTCCCTCTGTTGTGGTTGTCTTCTTCCCTCTCTCCCTTCTCTCACATCTTCCCCTTGTCTCACTTCAGTTTGCTGTAGTGGCAAGATTGTCAGATGAAGGGTTTTACCAAAGTATCCAAGTGAACACTAATAAATGCTGACCCTGTGTTTTCAGGCAGGACACACAGCCCTCCACCTTGCGTGTCAGAACGGTCACACTCAGAGCTCCAGGGTTCTGCTCCTGGGAGGTTCCAGGCCCGACACCACGAACCATGTAAGTCTCCAGCAGGGCTCGGGCCAGGGGCTAACCCTAACCCCAGATGCTGTGCTTAGAGCTTGTTGCACACATCCACATTTTCAACAAAAAATACACCAAGTACAAGTCTTCACTACAGATATTATATGAGTCTGGGCAGACAGGGATATGAACTGCAACTTGACTGGCTGGCCAAGGCAATATTTATTCATCAAATGTCCAAAAAGACAAATGTCCACTGCAAGAACCCAAAGTGTATTGACTTACTTTTTATTTTTTTGTCTGACCAACAGTGCACAAACCCATAGACATACTATTTAAAAGGATTTTCTTTAATCAGTTAATGAACTAGTCATTTCAGGAGTATTATTTTAAATGTCAATTGTATGTTTCAGTACTGTAGGGTAAATATTAATAGCGCATCATGTTTTAGGAATTTATATTTTTGAATGTAAAACATGTTCTGCAAACTAGACCAAAATGCTGACATTGAATAACAGCCTCAGCTGAAAACACACCTGCAACTGTCAGCATGGGTCAGTTAAGATGCTAAATGTTGTGGTCTTTAGTCATCAGGCGTGCAAAAAGAATTGACGTTTTTTCAGTTTTCATGTAAATGGATAATAACATCACTGGGGTTTCCTTCTAGCACCTCTAAATATACACAAGCAAGCCCGTAAAAAATGATTCATGTCCCTTATGAGTAACTAAATTAATGTGCATGTCCTGCTGTGACATACCGTATCTTTGAAATGTAATTGAATGCATCATTTTGAGATACAATTTTTGTCGAATTGTTAATCTCTAAATATGTTTTCCAGGCGGGGGATACGTGTCTGCATGTGGCGGCCCGCTACAACCACGTGGCTGTGATCCGCATCCTGCTGGGAGCCTTCTGCTCCGTGTCAGAGAAGAACCTGGTAGGTGCCTGCGCTCCAGCAGAGGCCTGTCTGGGGTTTCTGGACAGTACCAGCCACTTTGTCATGGGACTATGAATGGAACCTTTTTGCCAATGTTTAATAAATCCCATCTGGCTGGTAAGAGTGGCTGGTATATTTTTGAATTCCATTGACCCACAATTTTCTGTCCAGAATTTCATTTGTAAATGTGACACATCAAATCCCATCTGTACTTCTACTACTATCGTGAATTCAGCTTATACAGTTACATGTGTCATGTGTTTTGGCATTATGTTTGTCACTGTGAGTGAGAGCCTCATGTTTATATGTAAGATGTAAAAGTCCATACAAGCATCAGATAAATAAATATAAATAATAAATAAAGGGTCCACTCTCACACCGCCATCTCCTGTACTGTGTGTGTGTGTGTGTGTGTGTGTGTGTGTGTGTGTGTGTGTGTGTGTGCGTGCGTGCGTGCGTGTGTGCAGGCTGGGGACACACCGCTACACGTGGCTGCTGCTCTGAATCATAAGAAGACGGTGCGTCTGCTGCTGGAGGCTGGGGCAGACAGCCACATCTGCAACAATGTGAGTGCCTGCAGCCTCTTTCTACATCGTTAATGCTCGGAAGAAGTGTTTGTGCACGCACTGTGCCTTTCTGCATCTGCAGTCAGCAAACAGTATGAAAGAAATGGAATATTGCTAATAAATGCTGTGTTAGAGCGAAGCTGGAACTAAAGACTCACAGCGTATTTCCACAGCACTGACTACCAACAGAGGCAAACAAAGAGTGTTCTTTTACTCGCTGATTCCACGTTGCTATTTTTTCTTTCCATCGATGTTAAGCTACTGCCAATGACACTCAACACTCCTGCAGATTTTTAAAACTATCCAGAAAGAGAGGAAGTATGTCCATTGAGCTGCTCGGACACTTTTGATGTGAAACACCAGGACGTGTTGAATTTACAGTAGCCTCAAAATAGCAAAGTGGAAGCAACTGGAAATTATTAATGTTTGAAAACTGTATTTCATAAAAAGAGGAACTCAGAGCAAAGAGAATGTTAGTAAGACATGACTGTGGAAATAAACTGAATACTGAAATGATTGAGAAGAGGTAAACATGAAGGACGGGTTGTGTTAGCGTTAGCTGGATCTAGAAATGAAGGCTCTTCCACATCTCTGGTAATTCTGTCCGAGCCATGTTTTTACTGTGTGTGTGCATGTG
Source organism: Sander lucioperca (assembly GCF_008315115.2). Classification (NCBI taxonomy): domain Eukaryota; kingdom Metazoa; phylum Chordata; class Actinopteri; order Perciformes; family Percidae; genus Sander; species Sander lucioperca. The sequence continues at coordinate 14,895,034 of NC_050191.1, forward strand.
TGCATGCGTGCGTGTCTGTGTGCGTGTGTGTGTGTGTGTGTGTGTGTGTGTGTGTGTGTGTGTGTGTGTGTGTGTGTGTGTGTGTGTGTGTGTGTGCGTGTGCATGCTTGTGTGCATGCGTGCGTGTCTGTATGTGCGCGTGTGTGTGTCTGTGTGTGTGTGTGTGTGTGTGTGTGTGTGTGTCTGTGCATGTGTGTGCTTGTGTGTGTGTGTGTGTGTGTGTGTGCGTGTGTGCGTGTGTGCGTGTGTGTGTGTGTGTGTGTGTGTGTGTGTGTGCGTGTGTGTGCGTGTGCGTGTCTGTGTGTGTGTGTGTGTGTGTGTGTGTGTGTGTGTGTGTGTGCGCATGTATGTGTGCAGGCAGGTCACACAGCTATGGACCAGGCCAGAGAGAACAACAACCCAGACGTGGCTCTCCTGCTGACCAAAGCCCCCCAGGTAGAAGCAGCAGTCCAGATATATGTCTGTGCTCATACTACACACTATTACATGATGGATTTTTATAACCTCATATGCAATGGAACACCTTTCCTTTTCTGTCCTTTGTTTTGTATTGATTTATATTCATGTTTTCAGAAGATTAGGGAAACTATTATGTATTTTTTCTGGTAGTTAAAAAATCTGCGATGTGACCTTTTTCTAATTAACACCAACTCACTAAAGCTGTCACTGAAGTGTTTGAGAGGTGTTAATAGGCTGGTTGGAGATGAACTGCTCCTCGCCTGTAAAGTGGACGAGAGCAGGCGGCAGCAGCCGGGGGCGGGGACAAAAATCTGCCGTCAAGTGGGACAGTTTCCAGCTGATTCTAGCAGCCTTCAGGCTGAACAGGAAGTCACAGAAACACTCACATCCTGTTAGATCCAGTTCCGATTTAATAAAACGTTATCAGACCCATACATCAGCTTGTACACAAGTCTCCAGATGTTTTTATTATGACAGAGTAGCTCTCAAAATGCTCTACATGTGATCTGTTGCTGATTTTAATTAACAACAGACTATAGATGATCTGTAATCTGATCAGATTTAGTCTCTCTGACTTCTAACCCTAACTATCAGCCACACAACATGTGTTCTGTACAGAATAAGCCTTTAAATCAGACAAATAGCAGTTAAAATCCCTCCAAATCAAAATCAATAAAAAGTTGATATAAAACGTCAGCATGTTGAGTCGATTCTGAACCAATCAGCTGTTAGATCAGCTGAGAGGCAGGCGTTTCCCAGCATGCCCTGGGTCCGCCTGGGTCTTGTAGTCGGTGAAAAGCAACTGTGCTGCCTGCGTCTCAGAACTGTGGCCGTCTTGATCTTGTGAGGTCATCATTGCCTACGTGTGCATGACGTTAGAGCAAGTCGGGATCAAGTCGGACACAAATCTACCCAGCATGCATTGGGCGGCAATCGCCGGTGATCGATTCTGCTCAGACCTGGCTCATCTCGAACGAGCCTATTATGAATCCCACGCGTCTGGACAAGTCCCGCCTTACAAAGCAGCCCGATTGGTTGGGGTTAGGCATTGACCTCGAGTAGTTGAGGTTAGGATAGCCGATTGGTCAGGGGATATGACCTGAACAAATCGGGTTCCGTTACCTAGCGTAAGCATGGACTCCTGGCCAATAGTAGCGTGTGAATGCTATTGAAGGGCGGGCCTTGCCTAGAAGTTGTGGGTTCCATAATAACGCGTTTGGGAGAGCTGTGCTGACAGAAAGAGGAACTTGTTACTCTAAAGTGCACTCAGGTGGTTATTGGTGCAGTATGGGGACATCACCTCAAGGTAGAAATCACTTTCAACAAGTCTTCTCTTTTCCAACATCCAGCTTAGCAGAGTTATTTGTGACCTGTGGTGCGTACAAAATAATAAATGTTAAGTGTATAAACCCTCCAAGATCTTAGTGGTTAACTTAGCACACGTGATGATGCCACATGTGTTTTTGCCTCCCGCATGTGTGTTCAGGTGCAGAGCTTTGTGCGTGGCCGGAGTGTGAGGAAGAGGAGAGAAAAGCTGAAGGCCGAGGGCCGAGCTCAGTCTGTGCCCAGAGATGAGATGCTGCCCCGTAAGGTACAACCCCCACCACTGGCTCCAAGCTACTGTAAAGGACTGGGTTGGTAGTTTAAATAGCAGAAATAAGGGGAAAAAACACCCAAACCCAAAACCCTAGGGATGAGAGGAAGATACAGGAGACTCCTGTGAGTGAATTGATATATATTTTCATCATAAACCTTAAAGTAAAGGTTTTGATTACATCCAGTTTTGCCCTCCACTATAAGGTTGGAAGAATCTTCTTATTCCACACTATCAGAGAGATTTCCATAAGACTCCATGTTTCTTTAGTTATATCGTCGCACCATTCCATCAAATGGAAATATTCTGTATTTTGTGTGCATCATTTGAAACACCAACATTTTCTCCAAAATGTTTGGATCTCCACTAGAATTTTAGAATCAAGGTTTGAGAAGTGAGGTCGAAGAGGTTGAACAAAATGTGAATTTGTGTTTTAATTCTTTAGATCTTGACATTTTTAAAGATTGTTTCGATGTCCTGAGTGCTTCACCTGTTCCTGTCCCCTGCAGGACAGCGCCTCTGCTGCAGAGGACACCCAGAGCAGTGACCGAGCTGGCTGCAAACACGCCGAGGTGTCCCCGGTCAACGCCAGGAGGGGACGGAACAGGAAGCAGAAAGAGAAAGTAGGTCCCTGAAAACACCCCGTAATCCATACAGACATCCGTTTAGGGAAAGAGAAGCTAACCGTGCTAGTTGTTCTGGACCGGGGAAGTCAACGAGTAGCACTCTTCCTCAGTAACTGGTCGAGATGTGTGAGATGGATGATCCCTAACCTGCGGTGATGTTGATGTTTCAGCCGCCTTTGTCCGACCCCCTCCGCCGCAGAGAGACCAGACACAGCGAGAGGAAATGCAAACTGCCAGGAGCAACCATCCCTCCACATAACTACAAAGCCTATCAGCTGTACACGCTGTACCGCGGCAAAGACGGCAAGATCATGCAGGTCAGTGCACAACACTCCCCTGTTCAGTCCGAGTAACCACTACTATTCATGTAGCTGCTCAGCTGTGTTTTGTGATTTGTTATGTTCTCATTTGTTATGTCTTTATGTATGGATGAGTGTTCTCTGTCACTGAACAACTGTGCTGCAGAGATTTAGGGGAATATTAACTAGGCCTACTACAACTTACCACCAGGGCCACAAACTTGGTGTCAGTTCATAGTATATTTTCACTCAAGATAAAAAAGACATGGGCCCTAAATCTCGAAAGGAAACTAGTGGGTTAACATCTATCTTTAGGTTTAACCTGAAGCTGAGGGCCGGCCTGCTGCAGAGCATGACATCTGGATCAGATTCAAACCTGCCAATAACGCGACTACTGACCAGATCAGATCAATGGAGAAATGGAGTCAGCATTCATACAGGATCCTGACACCTCACAATCTCTCTGTCTGTCTCTGCTGTAGTCAGCAGTCTGCATTGATGAATCAGGGCTATTTGATGTCTGTTAAAGAGAGCTGTCTTGTAAACCCATGTGGGATGGGCCAAATGTTTGGCATGACAGAAATAAAAATAAATGAATGGATGTATGTAAAAATGTCCTACGAAGAAACATCCTTAAATACGTTTTGCATGAACCTACTGTACTGTAAGCTACTTTTAGCGCTCAAAGTCTTACTGTGGCCCCATAGTAAATTCAGACATTTAGCACAAAATAAAAGTTTGGATTTCAGCCTGGCCATACTTGCCGTGTGTTGCAGGCTCCTCTGAACGGTTGCCGCTGTGAACCTCTGATCAGTAAACTGGAGAACCAGCTGGAGGCCACCAAGGAGGAGATGAAGACTGAAATCCACACGGTCCAAGACCTGATGAACAGCAAGATGGGCCAGCTGGACCGTAAGAACAAACACCAGGTAGCATCCACATGCTAACACAGCACACAGGGTAACTGACTTTATCTTTGTCTTTAGGTCTGAAGTGACACAAACAAGGGAAACAAGAAGGGTTGCAGGAAAAAAAGACTAAACAAGGAAGGATTAATGCCCAACGAGGCATCCATTATCAGGAATTAATGGATGACGGCGAGGCCAGAACGGTCCATTAACACCTGATAATGGACACCTCGAGGGAGGAGGAACAAATGACCTGAAGTAGAGAGCTGAACAGAGAACGGGAGGAGACATGATCGCTGTGAAAGAAAATCAGTTCAGAGTGTAACTGACTTCCTGCAGCTTGTGTGTTAGCGCCATCCTGTGGTCTTCAGAGGACGAGACACTGTAGGACTACACTCAGTGTTGGAAATACCAGAGTCACATTTTCTTTTAATGTAGCACATTCATTTAGAACGGTAGACATTCAGTCTCATCACAACTCCTTTAGTAGGTGTCCTATAAAAGCTTCTATCAAAGAGCACCCAGTTGGTGATACATGTTCTCTGAGCACCACGCAGCGGACGTTTCGGGCAGCGCCCTTCCTCAGCGTATGTCAATTACAACCAATACTCCTCACACAGGTGGGTTTAATACTACAACCAGTACTCCTCACACAGGTGGGTTTAATACTACAACCAGTACTCCTCACACAGGTGGGTTTAATACTACAACCAATACTCCTCACACAGGTGGGTTTAATACTACAACCAGTACTCCTCACACAGGTGGGTTTAATACTACAACCAATACTCCTCACACAGGTGGGTTTAATACTACAACCAGTACTCCTCACACAGGTGGGTTTAGTACTACAACCAATACTCCTCACACAGGTGGGTTTAGTACTACAACCAGTACTCCTCACACAGGTGGGTTTAGTACTACAACCAATACTCCTCACACAGGTGGGTTTAATACTACAACCAATACTCCTCACACAGGTGGGTTTAGTACTACAACCAATACTCCTCACACAGGTGGGTTTAGTACTACAACCAATACTCCTCACACAGGTGGGTTTAGTACTACAACCAATACTCCTCACACAGGTGGGTTTAGTACTACAACCAATACTCCTCACACAGGTGGGTTTAATACTACAACCAGTACTCCTCACACAGGTAGGTTTAATACTACAACCAATACTCCTCACACAGGTGGGTTTAGTACTACAACCAATACTCCTCACACAGGTGGGTTTAATACTACAACCAATACTCCTCACACAGGTAGGTTTAATACTACAACCAATACTCCTCACACAGGTGGGTTTAGTACTACAACCAATACTCCTCACACAGGTAGGTTTAATACTACAACCAATACTCCTCACACAGGTAGGTTTAATACTACAACCAATACTCCTCACACAGGTGGGTTTAGTTATGTACAGCACAGGTGGAGTTAGTCATCCACAACTAGCACATTAATCCCAGCAGATGGAGCTACAACCAGTCCAGATCAGGGTTAAACACAAACCTAAACATTAATAAGCAGTGGAAAATAATGTTGTTATCTAAAACTGAATCAAACTAAAATATTCCATAAAAACAAAACTAAAACTACATAATCAGGCCAAACTTAAACATGGACACAAATCATTTCTGTTTAGTTTTTTATAGAAATAGAACAGACTTAACATTGGCACTCCAGCAGATGGCTCTATGCCTACACTTACTTCCTGTCAGACCCTCCTGCAGTGCAGATGTCAGCCAACAGTCCACACGAGTTAGAGTTGAACATGTGAACACCATGGTCATCAATGTCCTGCTGGGCACCAAACTGGGAAAGTCATTCCTCTACAGAGCTGGCTGCATGTTGGAAAGGGACAAACACAAAGGGTTGACAGAGAGCTGGAAGAACACTATTGTCTAAAACAGTTGAATAAAAATGTAACGTATCAAAGAAGAGCCTCCTTGGCTGCTGGCGTGGTTCTGGTTGCACTCATGATGTTTCTCCATCAGATCCGAGCTCTGGATAAGATGACAGTGGAGAGGGTGTCGGCAGAGAGGAGCGAGTGTGTGCAGAGGATCGAGCAGCGGGCCCTGCAGGAGCGGCTGGAGGCAGAGAAGAGACAGGTAACACTAACCCCCCCCCCCTGTAAAAGGTAGCGCCTGTATTGTCAGCGGGCTGAAGTTTGTAGTTTATGTTGTACTTCAGAACTGCTACTGGTATAGCTGCTCCGAGTGAACATTTGGTTGCCAAACATTCTTTAATTAAACAGTATGTGAATAAATGATCCCAAGTGTTAAGACTTGAGCACATAATTTACTTTCAGAAATATCCTGACATAACTGAAGTTGGATGTTTTTCATAACATCCGTACAGAATCAGTTAGGTCAGCACCAAGCCCAGTGGGACGGGCCTGAAGAAATCCCTTAACCTTTTTCGTACATCTAAAGATCATGACTTTACCTTGTGTCAGCAATAGTTACTCTCAATAAATGTAACACAAACCAATATAAACTGTGTGTGTGCCTGTGTGTGTGTGTGTGTGTGTGTGCGTGTGCGTGTGTGCCTGTGTGTGTGTGTGTGTGTGTGCCTGTGTGTGTGTGTGTGTGCCTGTGTGCGCGTGTGTGTGTGTGCCTGTGTGTGTGTGTGTGTGTGTGTGTGTGTGTGTGTGTGTGTCTTTAAGCAGGCGTCCCTAGTCCATGAGCTGAAGAGCTGGTGTCTGTCCAAGCTGCAGAACATGGATCTTGGCTTGAAGGAGGAGCCCGGCAGCAGCAGGCTGCAGCACTGTTCGTCTGTGGCCGAGGGCCTGGATGGAGCCGATCTCACTGTGCTGCCCTCTGGCTCCCAGTGCCCGGAGCTCCACACCAGCCCTGTCCTCCTGTCCTCCAGCCGGGAGCAGCCCAGTGTGGCCGAGGGCGGCTCAGCCAACCACTACTTTGTGGTTCATGTGGAGAGCTCTCCAGGTAACAAACAGCTCCACCATCAGTAAGCAGTTAGCCCTATAGCTCTCAGAAAAGACAAGTAGTTGAAAATAAAAAGCAGGAATTTGCCTCAATTCACTAAATATTTTGATGTAATTTATTAAGTGATGTCATGAACCAGCTCAAATTCACAAAAGAAGGGAGACCACACATAGTTAAAGATAATATTAAAATCAATGTATTTAACCCATATTAAATATTACTATAAAACAGGATAAAACATGTATTTCAGTAGTATCAGTAGTGTCGTGAGTGCATGCGTGAAGGCAAGTTTGTGAAAAACAACAGAACCTAAAAGACAAACCCAACCCAACCATGCTGGCTGTGTGGACAGAGAGATCTGAACTGCTCAGCTCCAGCCCTTAAGTAGAAAGAGAAGGGCAATCAGGAAGAGTGGACTCAGGTGTGGCTCATCTTCCTGCCACACGGCCTCCTAAACAGCTCACAGGGAAAATGGCAAGAGCCACCCACAGAGTGGGAGGGTCGTAATAGTGATTAGGCTTGATAATTAGTTGGTGTGTGCTGAATGTGCTCAGTGAATCTCTTCTGAACTTTACCAGACGGCGATAAGAATCAGAATGCAGCAGCCAGGAGCCCACTGTCATCTGTCCCGGTGGTTCGGCCCAAGGAGCGTCCTGTGCTCTGTGCTGACTCCCAGAGGAAGAAGCAGGACCTGCAGGACGGGGACATGGTGGAGTACGGGGTGAGGGGGGGCAGCAGCCTGTCTCCGGCCGCAGAGCGCCGCTGCAGCAGCAGGACTGAAGCTGGCCTCAGGGACAGGGAGCGAGGCCGGGACAGAGGGAAGCTCCACAAGAAGCATTTCCGGGGTAGGACTAAGTCCAGAGGGGCCACAGGGGCCAAGGGGGCCACAGGGGCTATGGGGGCCACAGAGGCAACAGGGGCCACTGGGGTCACGGGGGCCACAGGGGCCCAAACTCTGGAGGTGTTTGGAGAGCAGCCCAGTGAACCCTCCTTTGCTCAGGAGAAGGACAACATGCACGCTCTGGAGGTGACCCAGTACTTCTTTGAGGCGGTGTCCACGCAGATGGAGCGCTGGTACGAGAGGAAGGTGCAGGAGGCGCGCTGGCAGGCGGAGCAGCGGGCGCAGGCCGACAGAGCCGCTCTCACCCAGAGGATCAGCTACCTGGAGGATGAGCTGCGCATGCTGAGGACTAACAGACACGAGGACTGCTAACACACAGACCATCTGTCAGCACCAGGCTGCATGTGGACATGTGGACACACACTCCGGCAGGAAATACGGCAGCTCTCGTTTGTGTGGAACTCAACCAGTAGATATAAAGCTGTGTGTCAAAAGATTGATCTAATGTGCCATTTAAGATAGATCCACTACATCATGTCACACAGCACACACACACACACGCAGAGTAGAGGCACCAATGATGGTCCTCTCTTCTAACATGAAATTACAGTAAAATGTAATGTTTTTGTGTTACTCTGTTACTTTGGAGGAAACACACCTGCCAAAAACTAGATGAACAGGTGTTGAGAGACAGACACACACACACACACACACACACACACACACACCACGAGCAGAGGACCGTGTGATGTGTGATGGAGGGATTACAGTAGAATAAGCTGTTAGGATCTGCCTGCTGCTTATTTATGAGAATATAGCTGAACTGACACTGTATATAATAACTCCTGAAGGTTTTCCTCTTCAGTTTTTTTTATCAGAATCAGGAAAGTTAGACTTTTACAGTGTTTACATTTATTTTTTATAAATTGATCAAATTTTTAAAAGAAACAAATTAATTAAATTGGCATTTCAAGAAATTTAAAAAGATGTTATTATATATCCTTATCTTGATAAGATGTATCTGTTTGGTATTCTGTTTCTTATATGTCCATCTCACATTAGTCTCCTGCGTTAACATGAACAGTTCTCATTTCATGATCACTTTAATTTAAAGATGCCTTAAATCCTTAAATCCAGGGACACGGAGACTAAAGCAGCATTTAAGATGTCTCCTTTTCCTTCATTTCAGTTAATATTAACAATACATAAAATCCCTATGACATTATTTTGACTACAAAAGGGATGACTTTAGCTGACAATTAAACACTGTAAAAGTGTAGAAGTAATCCATTGGCACTCTCCAGACTTGTTATTTGAAATAACAAGCCTTAACATTTACTGTCATAATAATACACAATATGTCTCCTCACCAGTCCCTGTGGCTGACAGTGTATTAACCCCAGTGTCTTAGTGAGAGGAGTCAAGTGTTTACAGTCCACTGAGGACAGTTAGAGGAGATGCAACCCTCTGCAGACTCTTTCTGTTACTGCACACCAGCAGAGGATCTCTACTACAGTCGACACTAGAGCTGCAACCATTAGGAGATTCAGCAGTTAGTCCATCAAAAGATAATGAATCAGCAAATATTTAGATAATCCAGGAACTATTTCAGTCTTAAAGCAAATCCACGACAACACCTGATTGCAGTTCCTCCAATGTGAGGATTGGCTGCTTCTGTCCCTTTAACATCATTATTCACTTTTGTCTGGAGTTTCACAGAACAACCGATGAATGGATAATGAAATCATGAGTTGCAGCCCGGAACAGTCTCCCTGTGTGCCGAGGCCAGTCCTGATGGAAAACATCACTTCTGTCATGTTGCATTGTTACTGTCTGTCTGATGTAGTGACTGTCTGTCTGATGTAGTGACGGTCTGCTCAACATGTTGCTTGGTTACACATTAATAACTCTGTGGATATGAATAATGCACTGTGTATGATGATGCCAGAAGACATATTTTGTATTAAAAAAAAAGAATCATCTGTGGTTTCATTAGTTTCCCTTTAATATACAATATCATTACATATTATTAACAGCACCAACAGAAGTGTGGCCGAGGGCTCAGTCAGCCTCATGGGTTAATGGGCTCAGTTCCATCAACACATCCTGAAAACGGTGTCCAGCCAAAGCCTGCAGCGCTCACTGACAGCAACACTCCCCTGCACACAGTCTCCACAGGAAGCAGTCCAGACCCCCAGGAAGCAGTCCAGACCCCCCAGCAGCTCCCAGTCACCGGCCGGCCAACGCCAGAGACTTGTGCAGCTCCTCCAGATGGTTGCTTGCTTGTGTGATCATCATACGGATGGCATCCTGCAAGAATAATAAGAGGAAGAAGTGCAGTAATGGATAGAGAAGAGGATGCTGGAAAAACATGGACACCGTCTCTACACATATTCCATCCATAAGTCCACGCGTAGTTTGAGGGAAAAAAGGTAACTCAAGGTTCATGTACTGTTTTTTTCCTGAGCTTTCAATCAATCCCAGTCTTGATTAGTTCTCAGCCAGTCTAGGTTAGGAAAGACAGAACGTGGCATCTTGAGTGACGTAGGAATTATGTTGTCAGCTAAGGTTAGAGATTTTGGCCTGCGCTGCTCCCTGAATCGGCCGCTGCTGGAACACTAGCAGGGTGGCTGTGGAATGCTAACATGCTAACACACTCATGTGATCTGTGTACCTGGTCTGTGGCGTTCTTGTTCCTCTTGAACTCGTCTCTGGCCCAGTCACTGAGGTACTTCCTGTCTGCCTGGTCAGGTACCTTCCGTATGGCCCTCAGCATGTTCCTGTAGATCCCCAACACTCTCTGTCTCTGTAAGAACTGGCACACAATCAGCAGTTAGCACACATCACCTTCATCAGTCATCTGAAATATGGACCAAGAATCAGAATCAGAATCAGAGTTCTTGCCAAGTAGCCCTTCTAAGGAATTTACCCTGGTTGTTGATTGGCTGACACAGATACATGAATAGATAGGTACATACAGCTCAATTAAAGCCAGACTAAAAGGAAGCTCTTCTCCACTAAAGAAGAAGAACTAGGTGATGGGTTAGTGCTGGAGCAGCAGCTGGGCTTGTAGTGAACAGATCTACAGACAGGCTTCAGTCTTAGCACCCCCCACTGGTCAAATATACACCAACCAGCCAAAGAAACACTGGTCATCAACACTGGTCATCAACAGTACTCATCAACACTGGTCATCTACACTGGTCATCAACAGTAGTCATCAACACTGGTCATCTACACTGGTCATCAACACTGGTCATCAACAGTAGTCATCAACACTGGTCATCTACACTGGTCATCAACACTGGTCATCAACACTGGTCATCAACAGTAGTCATCAACACTGGTCATCAACACTGGTCATCTACACTGGTCATCTACACTGGTCATCAACACTGGTCATCTACACTGGTCATCAACACTGGTCATCAACACTGGTCATCAACACTGGTCATCAACAGTAGTCATCTACACTGGTCATCAACACTGGTCATCAACACTGGTCATCTACACTGGTCATCAACACTGGTCATCAACACTGGTCATCTACACTGGTCATCAACACTGGTCATCTACACTGGTCATCAACAGTAGTCATCTACACTGGTCATCTACACTGGTCATCAACACTGGTCATCTACACTGGTCATCAACACTGGTCATCTACACTGGTCATCAACACTGGTCATCTACACTGGTCATCTACACTGGTCATCTACACTGGTCATCAACACTGGTCATCAACACTGGTCATCAACAGTAGTCATCTACACTGGTCATCAACACTGGTCATCAACAGTAGTCATCTACACTGGTCATCAACACTGGTCATCAACACTGGTCATCTACACTGGTCATCAACAGTAGTCATCTACACTGGTCATCTACACTGGTCATCAACACTGGTCATCTACACTGGTCATCAACACTGGTCATCAACACTGGTCATCAACAGTAGTCATCTACACTGGTCATCAACACTGGTCATCAACACTGGTCATCAACACTGGTCATCAACAGTAGTCATCTACACTGGTCATCAACACTGGTCATCAACACTGGTCATCTACACTGGTCATCAACACTGGTCATCAACACTGGTCATCTACACTGGTCATCAACACTGGTCATCTACACTGGTCATCAACAGTAGTCATCTACACTGGTCATCAACACTGGTCATCAACACTGGTCATCTACACTGGTCATCAACACTGGTCATCTACACTGGTCATCTACACTGGTCATCTACACTGGTCATCAACACTGGTCATCAACACTGGTCATCAACAGTAGTCATCTACACTGGTCATCAACACTGGTCATCAACAGTAGTCATCTACACTGGTCATCAACACTGGTCATCAACACTGGTCATCAACACTGGTCATCTACACTGGTCATCTACACTGGTCATCAACACTGGTCATCTACACTGGTCATCAACACTGGTCATCTACACTGGTCATCTACACTGGTCATCTACACTGGTCATCAACACTGGTCATCAACACTGGTCATCTACACTGGTCATCAACACTGGTCATCAACAGTAGTCATCAACACTGGTCATCAACACTGGTCATCTACACTGGTCATCAACACTGGTCATCAACACTGGTCATCTACACTGGTCATCAACACTGGTCATCTACACTGGTCATCAACACTGGTCATCTACACTGGTCATCAACAGTAGTCATCTACACTGGTCATCAACACTGGTCATCAACACTGGTCATCTACACTGGTCATCAACACTGGTCATCTACACTGGTCATCTACACTGGTCATCAACACTGGTCATCTACACTGGTCATCAACACTGGTCATCAACACTGGTCATCAACACTGGTCATCAACAGTAGTCATCTACACTGGTCATCAACACTGGTCATCAACAGTAGTCATCTACACTGGTCATCAACACTGGTCATCAACACTGGTCATCAACACTGGTCATCTACACTGGTCATCAACACTGGTCATCTACACTGGTCATCAACACAGGTCATCAACAGTAGTCATCTACACTGGTCATCAACACTGGTCATCAACACTGGTCATCTACACTGGTCATCTACACTGGTCATCTACACTGGTCATCAACACAGGTCATCAACACTGGTCATCAACACTGGTCATCAACAGTAGTCATCAACACTGGTCATCTACACTGGTCATCAACAGTAGTCATCAACACTGGTCATCTACACTGGTCATCAACAGTAGTCATCAACACTGGTCATCTACACTGGTCATCAACACTGGTCATCAACACTGGTCATCAACACTGGTCATCTCTGCCCTGCAAAGGCAAAAGACCTTAACTCACTAGAGTGTGAAACTGACAAAAATGACTTCAAAGTTTCTGTTTTGTCCAGACAAAAGTATTATAGGTAGGACTCCCAAAATTTGACAACTAGTTGCTATAATGAAGAAATGTTTGTATGCAAAAAATCATGATCTCAAAATTGACCTTTGACCCTTGTTTGGCAGTTACTGTACTCTGCCTTTGTATCATGTTCCAAAAACAAGGAGTCGTGCAAAGGCAAAAGGCAATAACTGACATATAATCAATATTTGCTTGCTGTTCACCATACTTCCATCCATTATAAGAACACCTAACCAAGGTCTAGTCATCATGGTATTAGTTTTAAATGATATAGAAGACCTTTGGTTGTTCCTATTTAGTGCTATAATGATCAGGATAATGCGGCAACACTAACACAGTTAAACAATAAGACAGATAAGTTACTTTGCAGTACATTATACAATATGAATAAATACAAGAAATATTTTCTCAATAAAGATAATTTAATTATAATTGAATACTAAGGTATATTTATTGTTTAACAATAAATATATTATGTTTAACACTTTTGCAAGGCACTGTATCCTTGTCATATTCTCATTAGGGGCTGAGCCCCCCTAAAGGTCTGGTCCTAGAACCGCCCCTGGTTAAGGGTTAAGGGCCACCAAACTGCTCACGATGCACAGTCAACAAACTGGACTTGGATTACTACTTTTTAACTCTGAGATAACATAGACAGAGTTGACCGACCATTTAGGTTAGCCTACTTTGTACGGACGTTAGCGATAACTAGCTTAGTGCTATTATGGATTTGTGTAAGAGCTGACATGAACACCTGCAAGAAGGAAATATGGTTCAAACACGTATGGATTGTTGTGGATACAGCAGATGACGTGCATTGCTATGGATTATATCTTCCATGGATTATATCGGATTGCATGGAAAGGTAGGATGCCTGTGTATTTAATAATTGGTTTTCGGCGTCTGATGTGAGGCTCCGCCAAGTGAGGAGGTGTGTCAGCATCACCGTTAGCGCTACGTGACACAGATTAAATTTAGCTAGCTCCGGGCTGTCACTGACGTTGACAGATCTGAACCATCGCCACTTTATTTCAAAGATGTGTCGTGTGTATGTTACGTGGTTTGGTGACAATTATAAGGGGCAAACTTTGACAGTATGACAAAGCCAGAGTACAGGAACATCACGGCGGAACAGTAACATCTCTCTTGAAGCCTGGCTAAACAAAGTCAGAACACCGTAACTCAACTTCAGCGTGCCGGAACAAAGGCAAAGAGCCTTAACAGCTGTTACGGCGTTCTGCTGTGGTTTCTCGTAGCGTTTTGGATGTTACGGTTGTCATAGCCCTTTATTTTCTCGTTAAAACAATCAAATTGACTCACGATATTTATTCACATGATAAAGGAGGTCTCAAATAACCCCAAAATGACAGCAACTAATTTTGGACCAAACATGATGTTACAGCATTTTGCCTTTGTAGGGCAGATCTACACTGGTCATCTACACTGGTCATCAACACTGGTCATCAACAGTAGTCATCAACACTGGTCATCAACAGTAGTCATCAACAGTAGTCATCAACACTGGTCATCAACAGTAGTCATCAACACTGGTCATCAACACTGGTCATCAACAGTAGTCATCTACACTGGTCATCAACACTGGTCATCAACAGTAGTCATCTACACTGGTCATCAACACTGGTCATCTACACTGGTCATCTACACTGGTCATCAACAGTAGTCATCTACACTGGTCATCAACACTGGTCATCAACACTGGTCATCTACAGTAGTCATCAACACTGGTCATCAACACTGGTCATCTACAGTAGTCATCAACACAGGTCATCTACACTGGTCATCAACACTGGTCATCAACACTGGTCATCAACACTGGTCATCTACACTGGTCATCTACACTGGTCATCAACACTGGTCATCAACACTGGTCATCTACACTGGTCATCAACAGTAGTCATCTACACTGGTCATCAACACTGGTCATCAACACTGGTCATCAACACTGGTCATCTACAGTAGTCATCAACACAGGTCATCAACACTGGTCATCAACACTGGTCATCAACAGTAGTCATCAACACTGGTCATCAACACTGGTCATCAACACTGGTCATCAACAGTAGTCATCAACACTGGTCATCAACACTGGTCATCAACAGTAGTCATCTACACTGGTCATCAACACTGGTCATCAACACTGGTCATCTACACTGGTCATCAACAGTAGTCATCTACACTGGTCATCAACACTGGTCATCAACACTGGT
This sequence comes from Sander lucioperca, assembly GCF_008315115.2. Taxonomy (NCBI): domain Eukaryota; kingdom Metazoa; phylum Chordata; class Actinopteri; order Perciformes; family Percidae; genus Sander; species Sander lucioperca. Next base: position 14,910,338 of record NC_050191.1, read on the forward strand.
CATCTACACTGGTCATCAACAGTAGTCATCTACACTGGTCATCAACACTGGTCATCTACACTGGTCATCTACAGTAGTCATCAACACAGGTCATCAACACTGGTCATCAACACTGGTCATCAACAGTAGTCATCAACACTGGTCATCAACACTGGTCATCAACACAGGTCATCAACACTGGTCATCAACACTGGTCATCAACAGTAGTCATCAACACTGGTCATCAACACTGGTCATCAACAGTAGTCATCAACACTGGTCATCAACAGTAGTCATCAACACTGGTCATCAACACTGGTCATCAACAGTAGTCATCAACACTGGTCATCAACAGTAGTCATCAACACTGGTCATCTACACTGGTCATCAACACTGGTCATCTACAGTAGTCATCAACACTGGTCATCAACAGTAGTCATCAACACTGGTCATCTACTGAGCGGCTGGTAAGACTTGAACATTCACTGGCCATTAGGCTGGGGGAGGACGGACCCTGCTCACAGACCTTACAGAGAACTCTGACCTGTGTCTCAGACTAACGCCCTACTCGCCCTCTGATTGGCTAGTACTCGCTGCCTGCTCTGGTTGGGTTGGTCAGGTTTAGGCAAGAGGAGTGGGATTGGTTATGGTTAGGGTAAGAATGTCAGGGCGAGCCAATCAGGGATGAGTTCTCTAATGAATATTCATGAGTCTTCCTCTACCACCCTGTAAACAGACAGACTGGCTGCTACATGCTAACACTGCTAAGCCATGCTAACAGCGAGAAGAGGCTGGGCCGATCTGAGGTTCACATGACGTGATGAAGAAGAGCTGCAGGCAGCCACGCTCAGCTGATCCCTGTATGACATCTGATTTACAGTTACGTCACAGAGCTGCACATGAACTAAGTCTTTGTTGAAACGAGGCCAGAGGGACACACAGACAGTATATAAGGGGACACAGCTCGACCTTACCTGTTTCAGAGAAAGCGCTGCAGACGGCAACCTTGAAGCGGCCATCTCTGACAAACCGGATGTTGTGATCACGTGACTACCGCCTTCTTCCGTATGTGTCTCCCTCTGGTGGAGGGAGGCAGTCATGAGGACTAGACTGAGGCCATAGGGCTGAGGCTGAGGCACCAGACAGTGAAACATCTACTGATGGATTCCCAGAAGAAAGACAAAGACGGAACAACCTATTCCTACACAGAGCCAACCTGGGACTATACAAGCTGTCCTAGAATTCATCAAGGCAACCAGATTATTCCTAAGGAAATAGGATACTAAATGGGAATATATTTTTGCCCTGTGTGAGGCAGCACTGTGCCGTGAAGGTGTCTAGACTGCTGGAAATGAAAAGAAGAAGGTTGTGGTGGAGAGAGGACAGACAGAAGAGCTCTCTGTCAGAGCTGCACACTGGATTCAGGAGGCCTGGCACGGTGCACGCTGGCTCCCGTAGTCATCACGAATGCTTTGGTTCCACCTGCTGTCCCTCCATCTGACCCACGTCTTCCATGGAAGAATAGCAGGGACGTACGTCTAACACTAGCACCTGGCCCTTGAGAATGAAAAGAGAATGTTTTCCCTGAGTAGATAAGACCCACTGCTGCTCAATGCTGACTCTCCACACCTGTAATCTGTATATTCATACGTGTATACTGAAATGTGTAAATGATTCAACACAGAATAGTTGAAGGATGTCAATAAGCAGAGGCCCAGACAGAGCAGCCTTGTAAACAGTTTATTGTGTGGATCATTCACTTCATGGTTTAACAGATGGGTGCGATGAAGAAACAACGTCTGCTGACATGTCAGTCCACGTTACAAAACACACATTTCATCAACAGCTACTCCTAAAGGACACAGTGCTGAGCTCGGAGCACAGCAGACAGCAGACGGCCTTCATCAGAGCTGGAGTCAGTCTGGAGACTCTGACTGTAGAACTCCTGACGGAGCTGGGACCCTTCACCCCCACAGCTGACTCAGGTGTGTTCTCCTCTCCAGAGGCCCATTCCTTTGGATGTCCCGCCAACATGCTACAGTTAGCCATGAAGCCTCTGTCAGCTCTGCACATCTGTCGCTGTGTTCACATGGAACATGGATGATTTGATGACTTTCATAACACTGACTAAAACATCCACAAAAAGGATTTCAGGTCTATGGTACGAGGAGGACAGAGGTATTTACTGACTCTTCACTGAGGTGGTTCACACTAAAACGGGGTCATCATGACATCTCAGACGTGCAAGTTAAAGCAATCCTCATTACATTACAAAAGAAACTGAGAATTCCCCTGATAACGAAGACCAACAGTAAAGGTTGCTATCAAACTCTACTAAAATCTACAGTAAAAATAAGAAAATAAAGGCACATGTACATCCGTCTGTTTGATGAGTCCTTTGTTGCGTTGTGGCGGGCAGCAGAGTGGCGTTGTGCAGTTGCTTGCTGCCCACTTCCCCCTCCTCCCTTCCTGTGAGAGCGTCTACTGGTCGGCCGCCGTGACCAGTTCAAACCACTGTCTGAGCGCGTCGCTCAGCGTCTCCGGCAGGGCGTTGACATCTCGCAGGATGACATAGAAGGGGAACGGGAACTCGTCCATGTAGGAGCGGATCTCTGGCATTTCTCCCGGCCCTTTGAATATGGGCACCTTGATGTCCAGGATGGAGTCCTGCGGTGCAGCGCCGGGGTTAGTTACACTTTGGGTCTGCACGTTTACAACATCAAAAAGTTAAAATTCTTCTTCACTTACCCGTGAGTTGGGGTTGTCAAGCACCACGAAGGTGATGAAGACATTTGCGCTGCGTGCCGCCCGCACTGCTGCCATCACCCGCTCCTTCCCCTCCAGGAACAAGCCCCGGCCGTCAGACACCACGACCAGCAGCTGGGCCGTCTCTGTGGGGGGAGGGCAGAGGTCACACAGGAATATATATATATATATATATACACATACATACATAGCTTGATGAGATTGACACAGCTGTATAGGTTACAACTCGTAAATCGACATACTTCTTCGATCAGCGCTAAAAACAAACTGCTGCTAGCAATGTATCCACTGAAAGTCACCTCGGCAGGACGGATATGTCACTCGACTGATTTTTGCTGCAGGAATGGATTGGACCAAGGTGAAAACACATCTGACATTTTATCACCTTTTAAAGTTCACACACACACACACACACACACACACACACACAGAGCAACATTAGCATTCATTTGGACTTGTGTTTGTGTCCACCTGATCAATTAAGTCCAATGTTCACTCTTCTTTTTGGTGCTGTAGAGACTACAGTACCCATAATGTACCCACCATTGTTTTAAATCTCCTAGCAGCAACTACATATCATGTATATTTACTTAACCCAACTTCTTGCCTTTAATTGTGCAGAACGTTAGGGTCAGTGTGTGTACTGGGTCTGGCACTGCTGATCCAGTAGTGCACTCAGAAGAGAAGGAGGGGGTTTGTTTTGTCCTCCGAGCACCTGGCTCAGATGCTGGACCGTCCCTGTGTCTTGGTGTCACACTGAAGGCTGTCTGCGTCATATCAGATCCAGTCTGGGACTCAGAGACACACAGGTCAAGCAGGAAGCACTTCATCAGCCCACTAGATATTTGAAATGGAAGCTGCTCTCTTAAAGCTTAGGCCTGGTTATTGATCATCAATACCTTTTAAACACTGACCAAAATGTTTCTGTTAATGCTTTGATGTCTGAACCAAAGCAACAATATGATGCATCTGAGTCAGAAATGGGTTTCTACTGGGCAAAGTGAGGTATCAAACAGGATCTGAAGGGGAATTGGTACCTAAATGTTACCTAAATTATTTAAGCACACTTAATCAAAAATATAAAGCTAATGGAACCATCTGTTGAGTCAAAGCAGAGGTTTACCAGCTCAGTGTAACACTGTCCCACTATGGACCCTATTCAAGCTGTACTGGCCAACAGCCCTTTGATTAGCCAGTTCCACAGCAAAGTGAACAGCACATGATTATTGGCTGGCTGTGAAATTTGCAGTAGGAGTCATTACCTGAGTTTAGAGATCCAGGAATCTGCTGTCGTGCTGCTAGAAACATCTGTGTTGAGGTGTCCAAAAACTACAGAGAGGCATAAAGAGAGAGAGAGAGAGTCAGTGTGACAGGAGGTCACATGATCAGCCACATCATACAGGATGTAAAAACCACAAGCTCCATGGGAAATCGAGTACAATAACAGCAAAGGGAAACAATGTTTAACGAGAATATGTTTTCAATGCGACAAGTTTGACGTTGCATTCAGAACTGTGGATTGCCTTCCTGTTGTTTTTCATTCATTGTGTGCAGCATCACTATCAAAATTAAACATACTGTATCTGTTATACATAACCACTTTGTATTATTATATAGTTAATATGAAGCACAGTGGATTGAGGAGCAGTACACAAAGTACCCACCTGTGCTATCCGGGTCTTCTTCTGTTGGAACTGACAGAGTCGGAGGATCCGAGCCCCGGACTCATCGTTGAACTGCTGCTGGAAGGGGTGCAGCAGCTGCACCTGCTCGCCAAAACTAGACACACAAGCATGTGTTAGCTTCACATGAAATACATGTACACATAGTATGATGTCACAAAAATGACAACTCTGTTTGTTTGAGTTTCTTGTTTTCTGTTTGTAACGTGGCTCCATCATTTCATGTGTTCCTCTGTCTGTTTTTACTGTTTGACTGTGTCCATGCATAAGCTCACCTGCACACCGACACCTGGCCCACCTCCAGCAGGGTGAGAGCGTTGATGATCACTGAGAGGGATTCAAATGCCAGCTGCACGCACGCGCACACACACACACACACACACACACACACACACATACACACACACAAAATAATTAATAACTGATGATTATTTGCTCTGGACATGTTCAGGGAGCTGGAGCAGCATCAAGGGCTCCCTCACCTGTTTGGAGTGGTTGTCCACCATGCTGGAGGAGTCGTCCACAGCCAGACAGATCTGGTACTCTCTCTTGCTGGGCTTGGTCCTCCTCAGCCAGATCTTGTCTTTGCGGAACTGACTGGCGATGTAGGGAATCACCTTCCTCATGTTCAGACGCTTCCCTGTGCGGTAGTCCCCTCTGTGGAGCAGCAGCACATCACACACACACTCAACTACACTGTGTCTCTGCGGAAACAGCGGCAGGCGGCACTGGCAAACAATGTGTCATCACAGAAGACACAATCAGGAGAAGACAAGTAAGACCAGTCAACCTGGTGACCACGAGGCTCAGTGGAACAATAGATGTGATCATTTAAAACGTCCATTATAAGAGGTATGAAGGGAGGGGTGTGTTGGTCCTCACTTGAGTTTGGCAGCCTGTGTGGGCTCCAGGATGAGGCGGAGCTGCTCACACAGCTGCTGGGACAGAGCCGAGGTCAGAGTCTGGTACTGGTGCCACATGGAGGCTGCTGCACTCTCCTGAACACAGACAACAACACATCAGTCACAGGGTGCACCTATATGTCACGTTTTACTACATTGATCTTTTATCAAATCCTCTTTTTCAAATCTCTCTGCAGACTAAAGGGATCACTGAGAACTGTTAGAGGTGACTCTTCAAGACATGTCTCAGTCCTTTCCCCTTATGGGGTTCACCACTTATTTCAATTTAGTTACTAGTAGTTTAGTTTACTTTGTAGAAGATCCCCCTCTCCTTTTTTATATATAGTGCTCACATGGTTTCCAGATTTTCTCTTCTCTTTCTCTTTTTTAATATATAGTTTAATCTCTCCATGGACATACATTGTGCCATATTCTTGATCCAAGCACCAATTGTAGGTGCCTCCATTTTCTTAGCTATAGTCCTTTTTGCCTGTGGTATGCTCATTGATATGTTTAACGTTGTATATGAGCCATTATAACTCAATGTTATCTGGAAACGGTGGGTCAGCCTCACCTCCTCCTGAGTTCCTGGAGCCAGGTTGTGCCAGGCCTCCAGCTGCAGCTCCATCTCCCTCCTCAGCTCCTCGGGATCTCTCTCTGCTTTCTACACACAACACAGACACACAGACACACACACAGACACAGACACAGACACAGACACACACACACACACACAGACACAGAGACACAGACACAGACACAGACAGACACACAGACACACACAGCTCTGAGTCTGCCTTTGTTAAACCACACAAGAAAGAAAGAAAGAAAGAAAGAGTAGTTCTGTACCTGCATGGTGTCCAACAGCAGCTCAGGAACTGTGTGAATGGTGGATTCTGTGCGTCTGTCTGCTAGCTCTTCTTCTCTGGGCTTTAGTCGGTCCTTCCACCTCTCCTCCTCCTCCTCCCCCTGCCTCTGCACCTCCATCTCCCCACTGTCTACACCTGCACAACAACAAGGGGAGGGGGTGATGTCACTAGGAACTCGGTGGATCTGTAGTCTAGGTGTGAGAGAATGGGAGTGTGTCACCTGTGTGGGAGGCCTTGGCAGTGTCCAGCTGCTCAGGCTTCAGCTCCTGCACCTCAGCTGCCTGCAGCTCCTCTTCCTGCTTCTCCATTTCCATGGCAACGTCCTCATCATTCTGATCTTCCTCCTGGTCCTGATGAGGCCCTGCTGCTTTCTGCTGGTCTGCACTGGCAACATCTGGAAACAGCAGCATATGACCCATGTATCCAATTGAACCTGATCACATGGTGTACAGCTGTTCCTGAGTGTATGCAGTGGGATTACTGACATCACATGTTGTACAGCTGTTCCTGAGTGTATGCAGTGGGATTACTGACATCACATGTTGTACAGCTGTTCCTGAGTGTATGCAGTGGGATTACTGACATCACATGTTGTACAGCTGTTCCTGAGTGTATGCAGTGGGATTACTGACATCACATGTTGTACAGCTGTTCCTGAGTGTATGCAGTGGGATTACTGACCGTATGTCTGCGTGTCGTAGGCCGTCTCTCCCTGCCTGATGTGTTCGTACAGGTCGGACTCCTGCTGGGCGTCGCTCTGGCTGCCGTCCTCAGAGTGATCCTTCCTGCTCTCCACCGTACGCAGACGCTTATTCACTCGCTCGTTGTAGTCGCCTGTGGAGCGCTCGTTGTCCGCCTGACCAGGTTTCCTCTTGAAGCTCTGGAGCAGCACAGAAAATGAAAAGATGAGACGGGTTGAAGAACAAAGGGAGGTAGAAGTGGAGATCCATCAGAATCCAGATGTTCCTGGGCGTACCTGAGTCTTGTTCTGCGTCTGTGTCTGTGAAGCCATTCTTGCTGTCAGCTTTGACTGGTGGCCCTCTGATTGGCTGGCATCAGCGGCTCCGCTCCCCTGCTCCTAACAAAGCAGAAAGATTTCAGACTTTATCTCCTTTAGGGGACGCTTTGAGTGACGGACTAAATACACTTTCAACTAGAAGGGGCATACCTTTGCCAGGGCATGTCCTCACAATGCAGACAACTGAATTTCAAATCTTGTATTTTTTTTACCAAAGACATATTTCTTTGACTACTACTTTTTAATAAACCCTTATTTCAATCCAAGCTCAATAAGTGGCTTGACCCCCCCCCCCATCCTGCGGTGCAGTGTACCTCTTTAGCCTGGTCTCTCTCGGCCGCCTCTCCTGCCAGCTCCACAGCTGTATCACTCTGAAGGCTCTGCTCTCCAGTCTGGCCCGCCGTGTCGTGCTCCTTCCTCTCAGCTGACTCCGGCTGCTCCTCTTCCTCACCTCCTCCCTCCTCCTCCTCCTGTAGGCATCAACAGTCCCAACAGTGACTCAAGTGTTCATCACACGGAGCATAGCACAGTACAGCAGCACTGTGACATACGCACCTTTGGGTTGTGTCCTTTGTCATTGGGAATAGTCAGATCTTCGTCTCTTCCTGCCTCCTGTCCTCTCTCCTCCTCCTTCTCCTCTTCATCTTTCTCGGCAGACTCCTCGTCTCCCTCGGCTTTCTCTCCTCCCTCCTCTCCCTCCCCACCACCCTCCTCTTCAGTCCTGGGCTCCTGGCCGCTCTCCTCTCCTGGCTGCTCCGTCTGCTCCTCCTCCATCTTTTCTGCTCCCTCCTCCTCCTCGCCTCCATCCTTCTGTCCATCCTCCTTCTCGTCCAGGGCTGTGCCTTTCTCATCAATGTCCAACGGATTCTCCTCTGCAGAGGGAAAGGCAACAAGCGTTCACTAAGTGGAGTTAACAAACGCTGTGTCATGCCTTCATTTCAACAAGCGAATGTGGTTCACAGAGTTAAAAGGGACTACACGGCATTTTTAAATATGATATAACTACCAAAAACACATGAGACTAGGCCTGCCCGATTAATCGTTATTAAATCGCGATCTCGATTCACCCTGTCCACGATTTAATTTTTAAATAACTTCGATTTTTTTTGTTGATTTAATTTATATATATATATATATATATATATATATATTTTTTTTTTAAATGACTTTGATTCTCATTTAATTTTACGAGTCGACTGCATCACAAATGCTACTACTGTCTTCTGTGAGTTTTAAACAGACTGTATAAAATAGGTTTTAAAGCGCTGCAGTGCTCTCCCTTCTCTTCACTGAAGCCTCTGTGTTTACAGGCTCATGGTGATGATCAATGAGCTCTAGGTGCCAAAAAATACATCTATGTTTGGTACTGCCAATTTGTTTGGTTTTGTCATGGTCCATGTGTGCAGTAAACATTACACTTCATGAGAAACAAATCGTGGCAGAAAATAGTGATATGAATTCTAAGCTAAAAAATCATGATTCATATTTTTCCCCGAATCGTGCAGGCCTACATGAGACCATGGTCTACACCAGGGGTTCTCAACCTTTTCGAGTTGCGACCCTCAGAATAATGAGGTTGGTGTTTCGACAACGAGAGAAAGAGAGCTGCAAACTGTTTCTAAATGCCTCCCCCTGCTCATTTTGAGTGCTTTTTTTAAATACTCTAATTAATACACATAAACAAATAATGTTTTGCTTTAATGACAGTTTAGTTTTAGCAGCTAGCACCCAGCCTTGTCCAGGTGCCCCAGGCCCAGTGGATTTTTGACCCCTTTCTGTCCCAGGACCTCCTGATTCAAATTAAGCTCTGAATAGAACACATGAAATGTACCAAACTCACACAGTAATGTAAAAACAATTCCCCAGTCTAGAATATGTTATTTCACCCCCCCCCAAACCATCTGGCGACCCCCCCTTGGGGGCAGCCTCTGTCTGTAACGGTTAGGGTCAATGCTAAAGCGTCTAAAGATGACACACAAGTGGTGTGCTGCTCCTAGAGCGAAAAACAACAACAAACTTCAGATAACCCTTGTTACACCCTCTGGTGACAGCTTCTCAAACGTCGGCATGTGCTGCTTTTCTTTGATTTATGTGACAGTAAAGACTTTTGAAGACATCACTTTGGGCAAGACGGCTGATTGATAAAAAGAAATAATGAAAAATAAATGTCACAAAAAAGGATGTCGCTACACTTTTTCATTATGGGAAGTAATATTCCTATTGCCGTCACCTGTGGTGACAGATCATGCCCAGGATCAGAGGGATTACTAGTGCTGAAATGATTAACATTAGTTGATCAACAGAAATTTAATTGAGTGCAATTCTGATAATTGATCAATAAAGAAGAAAAGAAACCTGTTGGTTGTCTGGTTCTAAGGAAGATGAAGTGACAACTAACACCTAAATGTATCCAGGTTAACAAATATGAATCCTATTAAACAGAATAATGAGTAGTGACAATAACCAAGCTGCAACAGAATAAAATGCACAGTGCAGGCCACTCCTCTTGTAAACGGTCTCATCTGGTTCTGTCTAAACAGAAATGTTCTTCCCCTTCCCTCCCTCCAAACTGCTGCCAGCGTGTGCCAAGTCACAGTCCTGACTCGACTGCACCG